>NW_010166101.1:16493-31938 GCF_000695765.1 Mesitornis unicolor
CCCCTGCCTTTGGGAATTGTATACTGACTCTGTTAGGGGTTTTATTTCACCCCAGAAAGCAGAAAAATTCAGTAGTCAAGAACACTTTGTCCTTAATTCACCCTACTGGGGCCTTAAAGTTGTCGATCACACATTGTATTTCTCTACCCAGCGTTTGAGAACAGCAGGGGATCTTTACATTCAATAGGCCATGTGCTGCATTACTTCAGCACAATTGATGAAGAAAGGATGGATCAGTGACCTTCCTTTTTGGTTTTCTTTACATTTTTATGGATGAATGTCATGGCTGTCATGTCTTTTCAAGGCTGATTTTTCCGTTACCATCCTAAGTTTTTTTCTTTTCTTTGCATTTTGTGGATCTAAGCTGTACTTCCTACTTCTCACTAACGACTTATTCTCAGCAGCTTGGACAGCGTTGATGCTCTTTGTGCTAACTGCCTTCTTTTATAACACAGAACAATCTTGACTCAGCAAAGTACTTAAATATGTCCCCAACTTGAAGTTGGGAAATCATGAGAGTAAAGTCAGTGGAAGTCATTGTGTCTTATATTTTGACATGTACTTAAGTACTTTGCTGTATTGGGTCTTCCTGTGTATGAAAAACCTGTTGGTATGACAGCACCTCTCCCTCAAAGCCCTTATTGATCGTCTGAATCGATCTTTATCACAGATAGAGGAGTAATCACGTAAACAAAGAGTAGAGTAAAAAAGGCTGAGTACTCGGCCTGAAAAATGAAACACACGAGGGTTGTTTAAATGAAGGAGTCCATGCAACATCAGTTCCTTCTTCAAAATACAGCCCAAGTACTCAAGTAAGTGAGTGTACATCAACTTAAGGTAAGCATGTCTGGAATAGCAGAGTATCAGTTCTGTAAGGACTAAGGTGAGATCAAGGACAATCCAAGACACAAATGAAAACTCTGGCACATGAAGACTTAGCTTCTAAATCCAGCTGTCCCAGTAAAGCTTTCTGATCCCAGTTTCCAATAACAGGAATTCATGCTGACAGATATTCTATCCCTTATGGAAACAACTATAACATTAAACCTGTATTCACTAAGGGTAGAGCTTTGTCCATGCACAAAAAAATGCAGAAGAGTTATAAGAAATATGCTGAATGAGGTATAGTTTCCATGAAAACTTCTAATTTCAGTTGCTTATTAAAAGGAGGATTCATGAGCAGTAGCAACTTGGGGAATAGAATTTTATTTCCAACTTTATTATAACTTCTAGTGATAATAACATTCAACCCTTATTTATTTTCTACTCACAAAAGACTAACACTATTAAGCTCTGTTTCTTTGAAAATGATCCCTTATAAGTTGAGTCCTGTCTCCTAGCAGATAAGTAAGGATTGACTTCAATGTAAACCTGAATCAGACTTTCCTAACTACCAACTAGATGTGTGAAACTAAAGTCAGACCTTCTTTGTCCATCACCACAGACAAGAAAGTGAAACTATAGTTTAGTAGCATTTCAAAAGGACAGATACTTTTGTCTAATCATCAGACTCAATTTACAGTCTACTTACCTAAAGACTTCCTTTTCCCCACTAGTTTGAATGGCATTCGGCTCTTGAGCTGCCTAGCAGTATAAAATTTGCTATATTTTTGCAAAATTAATGCACTACAAATTAATTTGCTGTCAAAACAATACTTGCGCTTCCTTTCTTAGGAGGAAAATAAAAGAAGAAAAAATAAAAGAAGAAAAAATAAAAGAAGAAAGAGATACTTTGCCAGTAGAACTAAAGATTAATATTGTGGGGGTTTTCACCCACTTTTCAGAAGAACTGTTGATCCTCATGTAAAACTAAGGATTTTGCACTGTGAAAATATAAATTTTAATTGAAAATCATGGGTTTGTTCCCAGATGTCACTTAAAACAAAGCAAATACTGTGCTCTAATTTGAAGCACGATGACTCTGAGTGTATAAGTCACAAGGAGACCACAGTTTGCAACCCAATGCTAATTCAAATCAGTTAAAACTTTAGCACACAATCAGCCACGGCACCTGGCATTGGCTGAAACCTTTCAAGACGTTATCATAAGGTTCTAATATACCTTATGTAAAGTAAATCTGGAGATGAACAAGCTAAATGAATAAGAATTGGGCAGTAACTCAGTAATTCAGTAGTACTGAAGCACACTGTCTGGATTGATAAAACCTGCCTCTCAATATGGTTAATTTGTACAGCTGATGTGTTAATATGGTCAAATTGGCTCTAATTCCTGTTCTGAGCCATTACAGATATCGAGCATGGGTAGGTCTGAGTTGCATATACCTTTTCAGAGGTGAAGATTGTCCCATGGCTGCATTGAAAACCTTGTTAATGTCAATATTAGCTGTTTCGCTTTTCGTCTGTTCAGCTAATGAAAGGTGAGATGGTAGTAAGAAATGAAAATTTATGAAAACTAATGGAAAACCAGAAGGAAAATAAAAAGCTATTGCAAGACAAAGAAAAGGGTTAGAGGCAAAGAAAAAGAAGACAGTGAAAGAAAAGGAAAGAACATTTCTTGTGACATTACAGTGGTAACAAATGCCTGGAATCAAAGAGGACTCTGACCATATTCTAGCCTTGACCTTCATGCACTGCCATCAGCAGATCTTTTCTTACAGTTTTGAGTAATATTACTGTCTCCAGTTTATAATTCTATTAACTGATTTGTATAAAAGTAGTCTGACTTCTCTGTTCAAAAGTTTTGATAGCTATGGCCTAAGAGAATCAAGAAGGAAAAGCTGAAGTAGCCAGCAGTTGTGATTTATGAAAAGTCCAGTTTAATTACACAAGGGGAGTGAAGTTCAAAAAAACAAACAAGAAATTCAAAAGTTCAAAATTAAAAACAAAACCAAAATCCCTAAAAGTTTTGTATGGTAATTTTTCCATAATTTTTTGATTACTGAAGATGAGAACAGGATTTAAAATCCGTACAAAACCAGAAACTCCTGTATGTTTTATAAAGAAAGAATTCAAGTAGATGGTTGTGCTGGTTTTGGCTGGGATAGAGTTATTTTTCTTCATGGTAGCTAATATGGGGCTATATTTTGGATTTGTGTGGAAAACAGTGTTGATGATACTGTGATGTTTTCATTATTGCTGAGCAGTGCTTACACAAAGTCAAGGCCCTTTCTGCTTCCCACACCACCCCACCAAGTGGGCTGTGGGTACACAAGAATTTAGGAGGAGACACAGCTGGGACAGCTGACCCCAGCTGACCAAAGGGATATTCCACACCATCTGATGTCATACTCAGCCTATAAACCAGAGAAAGAAAGAAAGAGGGGACTTTTGGACATATGGCATTCTTCCAAAATAACTATTATGCGAGATGGAACCCTGCTTTACTGTGAATGGCTGAACACCTGCCTGATAGGAAGTATTGAATGTATTCCTTGTTTTGCTTTGCTTGTTTGCAGAACTTTTGCTCTACCTGTTAAACTGTCTTTATCTCAACGCAGTTTTCTCAGTTTGACTCTTCCAATTCTCTCCCCAACCCCACCAGGGAAGCAGGGTGGAGCAAGCGAGTGGCTCTGTGGTGCTTAGTTGCTTAGTTGTTGTTAAACCACAGCAAGGGTGTACCTTGCAAAAGGGTTAGACAGTATTTAACCTAGTAAGATTTGTGATCTTATGAGTGTACAGGAGAGTCAATAAACAACATGAAAGGAAAATTTATTTAATTAAAGATGCAATTTTTGCTTAGTTATTATCCATTTTAAAGTCTGCATGTATTTTATTTAATTTTCTTTTTCTCCTCATAATCACTGGTACAGAAATTCTGAATTTTGACAAATATTCAGTTGCTGTTTTAATCCACCTCAAGGGAAATGAAAAATATTTTAGCAAGTAAAATTAAGCTTATTTAAACATTTTTGCTCTTTAAATGAATTCTACTTCTTAAGTATGGGCAAAAGTTCACTGACTACAAGAGAGAGGGATTTTCTCATTAACACTGTGAATATTTGACATAGTATTTTTGATCACAGACCTCTTAGCTAGGTAAATGTTAGTCAATAAAGAAGCTTCCTGAAAGATTACATGCAGGTTTGTATGCAAACTGCCCACTGCCTTAAAAAAAAAAAAAAGATATACATGATATTCTAGCAGTGACTAAAATGCTGAAAAAAACATATGCAAGGCTGCCATAATCATAGCAAATCACTGAACTAGGGACATGGAAAACAGAAAAAAAAATAAGGGGATTTTTAGAGCTTGAAGTGACTAATTTCTTCAAGTGAGATTTGTAGAGAAAACTGGTGAAATAAACACGTGAGCTGGCAACATCACTTAATATACACTGAACAAGGAATTACACTGGCATCCTCTTAACTGGGATGTATTGAAATAACGTTCCTTTGAGGATGAATTTTATCAATACAGTGAGTTAGCCACAACAGCTCATCTATAAAATGACACCATATTGTATCAGGGGTGGCTTATGGATATTTGCACAGAGGCTCATAGAATCGCAGAACCGTAGAATGATCTGGGATACCAGGCTGCTCAAAGTCCAATCTGGCCTTGAACATTTCCAGGGAGGAGGCATTCACAGCTTCTCTGGACAACCTGTGCCAGTGTCTCACCACCCTCAGAGTGAAGTATTTCTTCCTAATGTCTAGTCTAAATCTACCGTCTTTCAGCTTAAAGCCACTATCCCTTGTCCTATCACTACATGTCTACTATCCCAAGCTTGCTGAGGTTGCACTCAGTCCCACTGTCCGTGCCACCAACAGAGATGCTTAACAGCGCTGATGGCAATACTGATGCCTGAGGAACACCGCTCACCACTGATCTCCACTTGGACCTCGAGACATTGGCTGCAACTCTTTGAATTCAACTATCCAGCCAATTCCTTACCCACCAAGTGGTCCATTCATCAAATTCATGTCTCTCTGATTTAGAGACAAGAATGTCATGTGGGACAGTGTCAAATGCTTTATTTGCGCACTGAACAAGATGTTTGCTTGTCTTCCTCTGCGGCCAGTGAAGAATAGAGACAATAATTCAGGTTGTGTTTCAGAGCATCTAAACTGGTGGCAGCTCTGAATGGTCCGCAGTGAAGAGTCTGCCTCCCTCCATTGACAGAGATATGGCCTCAGAAATTAACTTCTATTGGATTTAGCTTTTGTCAATATCAATTAAATCTGACAGCAACAGAAAAGCACCAGTATCTCCATCTGTATAAGTTGCTTAACATCCACTGAAGAATATTAGCAGCTCAGACAGAGCCATTTTAAGGCCCATGATTTTCCCTGACACATCCATGTATTTAGTTCAACAATTTTGTTTCTTTATATTTCTTTGACTGCACTAATTTGTTTTATTTTCTACCTCCCTCTCTCCCATATTATTGTCTCTAAAGGTTTATATCCTACTTGTTCTATTTTTTCTCCTTTGTTACATTTCCCATCCTTTTCTCCCTTTTCGTTGCTCTCATATATTTATCAATATATTTAATTCCTTTCCCTGAAACATAAAAAAATACTCACCAAACAAACAAACAATTTTTTTTTAATGCTAAGATCATCTAATTAGATGGTAAGTTCTCGGAGGATTCATACATTTGAAAAGTACATGATTTGACTCCAGCCCTGATTTAGCCCTCCAGTCCTAACCATAAACAGCAGTGCCTAGCTGCTTAACCTGTCATAGGTCTGTAGGCTACAAAGTGGTTTTGCTGCTACCAACAAGGAATTATATAAATGAAAAAGAGCAGATTTGGCAAAATCTCATTATTGTCTGCCACTGAAGCTAGTTCTCTAAGATACACAATACCAGGTAAGTAGATTGCTTAACACTATTACCTAAAAAGTATGCACTTGTAAGGTAGTAAGTATATTTTCACTTCAGTAGAGTGTCAAAGTTTTCTTTGTTTCTTTATGAGAAAGACAAGCATGAAAAAATCTTTGGTTTCAGTATGATTCTAGTCATTACTGAAGTCAATGGGAATTGAATGAACCCAGCACCTGATGGCTATTACAATTTTTCTTGTTATTTTATCTTGCCCTCCTGGCCCGGGCCTCCCTGTCAGTAGGATGCTAATGTGTTATGACACGCTTATCATATTACAAAGGAAGAAATGATTCATCTTGAAGATCAGACATATCATATAATTATACATTGACTATAACAAATCAAAATAAATTATTCCTTAGAATATACATGAGCATTATACATTGACTGCCCATGAGCACATGTGGGCATGTGTGTGTGTGTTGGGAACAATAAAATAAAATTAAATTAGAATTGCAAGGAACTGGCAGTTGACATATTTCACAGATAAACTATTTGAAATAGCTTTTTTTTTGACAAGGCAGCTCAGAGGTCCTACATCTCCCCACTTCCCTGCATGTCAGCTTTGCCTGTGTCTAAAATTTCTGGATCTACTGTAGCGCACACATACACACACATGCACACACACATATTTCTCCTGAGGAAAGACTTCAACTTTGTGGCAAAACTGAAGAAAGCATGTCAGGAGGCTGTCGGGAAAAAAGCAGCTTATTTCCTACTGTTGTTTTTGGACTCTGTCCAAAATTCACCCTCACTGCCTTTTACTCTTGACACGTTTTCCCTATGGAGTCAAATTTTTTTATTGTTTTTTAAACAACTGGCAGATTTTAGATTGTGCATCTCCATTGCTAGTCTGGGAGTCCAAGATTCAAAGAGCAGTGACTCTATATTCATGTCGATATTAAATAAGCATGGCATTTAAAGGCAACTCTGGGCAACTTTTCCTTTTGATGCTATCTTGGGATTTTTTTTTTTGTGAAGGGTTTTATATAAGACATCAAATAGTTATGAGGAATGTGGCTGTGCTTTTTATAACACAAGAAAGGTTAAGAGCAGAAATCTTTATAGACATTGTAAGAAGTTCCAGGGGAACAGAAAGCTCTGTGGACTCAGAAGATGGATTTCACCTTCAAGACTAGGATTCAAGTTCACCAGAGGAATCTCAAAGTAACAAGTGTTTTGATCTCAGCTCAGTTCTTCAGGGCTTTGTGTGTGTGTGTGTGTGTTGGTTTCTCAGAAGGAACTACATTTTGCATCTAATCTAAAGAGGTTAGTTCCCTATAGATTAAAATTCAAATTGCAGGAAAAAATACTTAAAGCTTCTCTGTAGTTTGAACCCATTCAAAGTTTCTGGGAGAACTCACCTGCTTCCAGATATCTCAGCTTCATTAACTACCTTTAATTGGCTTTGATGCAGCTTCTCTTTTCTGGGTGTTTAGTTGTTCAGGCTGGTCATACCAGTCATATCTTGCATGGATAAGTGTCCATTGAGAATGCACAGGTATCGTGGGATGCGTTTGAGTTTTGATGTAAGGAGGAGAAGAATGAAAGAAAGCCTTGAAGTGTATAGACATTCAAAGGAGGGTCATATTCTGCATAAAAGAGGAGACATATGGGGAAGGAAATTACAGCACAGTGAATTGGCTCCATTAAAAGAGACAGTGTAGGGCCTGTTCATGCAAGCAGAACAGAGAGTTGAAAGTAGTCTGTGGACATAGTGACAGGTACAACAGTAAAGACAGGCACTGCATAGTCTACATGTGGTATATATAAAAAAAAGGAGACTCTGAAAGAAAACACGGGTCTGGAGGAGAACATAAAGAGGGCTTGAGTCAACCTATCAAGCAAGCACACTCTTAAGAAAATGAACATGAGAAAAAAATGTCCTTAATAGGTAAACTGCCACTGAACAAGACTGCAGCCAGCAGAAGGGAAAGTTAGGGATGGTACAAGGGAGAGGTAATTATTTAGCCATTTTTCCTCCTAAGATATTGTTAACTTTATACACAAAGACAGCAAACAAATACAAACGATCCCACACCTTGGCCTTCTCAGTTATACAGAGAATTCCCATATTTATATTTGAGATTCTGATTTATATATATATTTATTAAACCTTTTATTTCAGATAAGAAAAAAAACCCACAGGAAAAGACAGGTTAATGGAATGGATTAAAACTTCTGACTCCTTCCCCTTGATTTTCATGTGATGTTCTCCTCCTGAAACTGTCTGTTGTATTAAGAGCAGCACCATACAAGATGTGATTTTTCTTCTTCCCTTATTTTTAACTTCTACTAGACTTTTCAGTGATTCAGTCATGATAAACATTGAGGAAACATAAAATGGAAACCAACTGACTGCAGACCAAAATTTGCTCTCACAATTCAAAACTTGGAATAGTTAACCTGACTTAGATGAACATCTTAAGATCAGTGCACTAGAAATTAACTATATGATGATGCAACCATGTTCATGTATGAGAAGGGTGTTTAGAGTGTGAGATGTTACATGAACAAGTGCACTATGTGGAGATGAAGGCTCAATTCAGTTGTCTACATTTAGGCATCTGATGCCAACTGACATATCCTAGGTTATCCTGCCTGGTGTCCAACAACCAATCTATAAGCTACAGATATTCCCTAAATGCTGTGTCATATATAGCAGTATTATTTAAATATTTCAGATATTCTAAGCTGTCACTTGTAGATGTAAACATTTAGGTTACTGAACAAAGGCCTGAGATTCATCTCTTGAACTGATATCTAACTCAAGTATTACATGCCAATGTCTACATTCAGACTAAATTTAACAGCAGTTATGGAGGTCTAAAGATGCATTTAGGTGACAAAATGTGCTTGTCTTGCATGTAAGAAAATTCCTACGCTGACAACACCTAAATTTAGCTGCTCTAATCCACAGCATGAAACACATCTTTTTAGAGTCTAACATATGAGACCCAGGGCTAAATTAAGTTGCATAAGCATCAGCCTTTAGTCCCTCCTCAGAAGCCCTGGGGTATCAGAAACATCCTCTTAGGTATATGTGACAGACATGGCAAAAGGCTGTGAGGAGTCCATGGTTTTCTGTGGTGGTGGCTGATGGCCAGATGCAATTTCCTACGGCAGCTCACATAGTGTTACTCATCTGCATAAACAACTGAATCAAGCTTCAAATGACTGAACTGTACTCAACCAAATGTTGACTTCAAGTATAAGAATAAATATGATTAACTACCAAGAAACAAAGAAAATTGTCAAGTAAGATGCCTGGTTGTGTTTTTAGAAAATTATATTAGTTCTTAATAACAAAATAATGATTAGTCCCTGATTATGAATATAAACTGCACTTAATAATGAAAACATGATATTTTCAGCATGTCCTGTGTCAGAGGCAATAATGAGTTGAACAGAAAGATGGTCTGGGGTTTACCATTTTCTCCCTGGGACTTAGTAAATACAGGCTTAACTGCCAGTCTTGGAACAGATTACTCATACCATTCTTTTATTATTTGAATTACTGTATACTGTAGGAGATCTAGTCATGTTGTATTTAAAATTCTTTGTTCTTTTTTTTTACAGTGAGTTAGAATAAAATGGTTTTAATCGTTCCATGTTTATCATGCATATTTTGATTGCAAATCCCTTTGCACAGGCTCTTTCTGAAGTCCTAGATACACAGAGAGGGTTTCTTTGTTTTAGTGGTATCAGTCACCCTGCCTTATACAGCATAAGGCAGTACATTTACATTTATACTGGAACTGTTTGTTCATACCTGAGAGGAGTGATTTTCTGATTTGGCAGCTTGCTTTCAGTTCAAGATGCAAGTCTCTCTTGTACCACATTACTGGATTCGTTTGAACTTCTGTCCAGTTTGCAGTTGGCATTGTATTTTCTGCACATGCATAGAACAACCTCACTTTGTGATTTCCCCCATCCAAAAAATGCCCAGGCCTTCCCAGATCCAGCGAGATTACTTTACTATATAGGATTATATACACTCTTGCCGATATGTTCTCATCTGTCCCAACAGGAGAACAAACCTCGCCGTAAGATATAATGAAGAGCATCCTCAGGACAGTACGTGTGGTCCTGTCCCAGGTACAGTCCCCTGGGAGGAAGCAGTGCTGTAGAATGTGGAGTTTGTCTCTATCCTACTTGAAGATGGTGTTGGTTCTGCCATGGTGACATGCATTACTGTACCCCTGTGGGAGAAGGTGCTGTGTTTCAGAGATGTGCATTCTAAGTACCCCAGAAATAACTTAAAATAACTTAGTAGAAGATTTTTTTGTTTGTTTATTTTCACCTTGTGGGACAACTGTACTTGGGTCTAGAAAAGAAAAATTATGAGGTAACACCACGCTATTAAAAATAGTTGCACTGTGGTATATTCTGACACAAGAACAGTTAAATGGATGGATTTGGGAGATAAAAAGAAAGCAGCAACTCCAAAATGTTGTAACTGTTGACAAAATATAATGCAGATGTTGGCAAAATACTGTGTTCCTGAGGAGAAATGAGTCAGTCCACACACCGTCTGACCATTCATTACACTGTGGAAACCTTTGGAGTGCATTCAGTACGGCAAGCACAGCACTGTTTGAGCTGATTAAGTTGCTTGCTGTATTTCAGGCTTTCAAGGCCACACGACAGAGATGCCAATTTTAACAAAAAGTTTTTTTCTGCAGGAAGGAAGCAGAGTATTATTATATATTACATTTCTTGACAAGGCAACTGGAAAAAATGCCTGCATTCTTTCTGACACAGTGCCAGCTTGTTGGCTGAGTATGAAATAAAGGGACATGGAAGATTTTCTCTGTCTTCAGAGTATTGAGGAACAATGGGGCACTTTCTCCTGTGTATTGAAACCCCTTTGTACCATGCTCCAAAATAACCTTTAGGTGGTACCATGAAGTGAATAGAAAATAAAGAAAATCAAAGAATGCCACTCTAGTTACTCCATCAGACATCTTTGGCTTGGTGGGAGTTTGAACAAAATGTGTCCCTGTTATGGACTGAGAGAATGTCTTATCTATGGAGTAGGTGCAGATAGAGGGATGCAACACAAATTTCAGATATTTGGGTTTTGTAGAAATATTAAAAATATTTGCGTTCTTTTATGCAGAATGAGACTGTTAATTTTGGCACTATTGCAAGAGACATCTCCTTATGCAAATGATTATTTACACACGTGGAAATGCAATAGGAAGGATGACTGAGGATTTCCTTCTATCCTTCAGAAAGCCTTTATAATCAAATGGATGAGGAAACCACCTGAGAGAAAATAAAATTTGACTAGTTTTTTCTCTGGTGGGTGAGGACATCAGGTGCTCTGCTGTTGTCAGAAGCAGGACAGCAATTCGTGCTTATCTCCCAGTTAGGTGAAAATCTTGCCTTCTGATTTCTAAATCCTAAAGGTGTACTTCAGGTATATTTTCAAGTGATTATTCCCAACACTGAAAGCTAAGAAAATTGCTGGAAAAGTGAAACAAAGATTTTTCCTAACTCATTTGGTTCTGAGAGCTAAAATCCCTCTGCTCAAAAAACTCCACAGCCCTGCTCAGCAACAAGAGTTACAGTAAACACTGAGCTATCTCTGATTGCACACTTTCAAAGATTTTTCATAGGTTTAAGCAAAAGGTGATTATTCCCAACACTGAAAGCTAAGAAAATTGCTGGAAAAGTGAAACAAAGATTTTTCCTAACTCATTTGGTTCTGAGAGCTAAAATCCCTCTGCTCAAAAAACTCCACAGCCCTGCTCAGCAACAAGAGTTACAGTAAACACTGAGCTATCTCTGATTGCACACTTTCAAAGATTTTTCATAGGTTTAAGCAAAAGTTAGAATTTGAATTATAATTTTAAAGTATGTATCTACTTTTAAAGTTGTACTTGAAAATTTATTTTTTAAAATTGTTTCATCTATACAATGCATTTTATAAAGACCTTACTGATCTATTAGGAATCATATACTGTAATAACTTTCTTTTAAAATAACTAATAAAATTATTTTTAATATAGTTTTGTACAGAGCTCACTCTGTGGTAATCATGCAATAAATAAAAAACCTTCCCAACAAATAAATATTAATAAAAGTCACTTACAGTGTTCTCTGAACCTCCAAAGCACTCTGGCCTATAACAATACTTTTTCTTCTGGCAATTGTTGCTCCACTGATGCATTTCAACACACTGAAAGACCAGCTCAGTCTTTTGATACGTTTTTTGTAATATCCAGGATTGCTACTGCTTCAGTGGTGTATTATTGTAATACTTTGTCAAAACAATACCTGCCAGGAATTTGTGTCCCAGGAGAAATTTTATATAGTTTTTTAAATGACAAGAAAGAAAACCCAGTTTATAGAATTTCTTGGCGATCCTTACATAATCATGGATGCCACAGAGTCAGTGGCTATCAGCCTTTAGCTAGGTTATTTTAACACTTCACTGTAAAGGGGAAACCCTATTTTTACAGAAAAGTCACTGATGAAAAGAAGCAAATTCTTAAAGTCTAAGAATCTATCTGAGATCTCAGATTACCTAGGGTTTTTTTTGAGAAAGTGAAAACACGAATAACCACACTGGTTTTTATCTTATTAACAAACAGGTTCTTCAGGAAGAATAAGAGGGTTTTGCCTTGGGACTTTTCCAAATCCAGCTGGTTTTGACACAAGGGCTTACTTATTTGGACATATTTTCTATGCATTTAGGAACCATCAGCAGATTTTTCTTTCATACACTTCAACATCGTTCCCTTGAATGTTTTGAATCTTTTAACATCCACAACCTTCTTTGGAAAGGAATTACACAGGTCTTCTTACAACCAGTCTTTTGACTGTGTGAAGAGTGAAGTCCTACTACATCTTTTGAATCTGGTTTTGCTAGCTTTCTTTGATTACCTTAACTTTTTCAATTTTTGGAAGAGACAATGAACAATCAACCCTTATTTATCATGATCAAAACTTTCACCATTTTATATGTCTCTGTCATTCTCCTTTACATAATCCCTGTTCCAAAGTGAAAAGTGTTGGCTCAATTTATCATAGCACTAGTGGAAAATACACTATACTATTTACCATCTAGTACTGTTCTGTGAATCTTTTAACCAGTTCCCGCCGTTATTGTGATGAGGGCAGCAGAGATAAATGGAGCACTCCTGACATGACTGAAGCTTCTCTGTTTCTAAATGTCTAAATAAATTTTCTGTTTCATTCTCTACTACTTCTCAGTGATTTTTAGCATCAGATTTGGCTGGTTTTTTTTGTTTGGTGGTGGTTGTTGTTGTTGTTGTTTTGTTTTGTTTTGTTTTTCAACTGCTACTGAGCACAAAGCTGACATTTTTGTAAAACTTTCTATTATAACCTGTAGGTCTCATACCCGAATGGTAACGATCATTTCTGAAGAGTGGCATTTAAGAACCTACATTTAAACCACATTCAAATGATAAAATACCTAACCTGTATGAAAATCTAAGTGGAGAAGGTTTTTACTGTTAAAAACTTTGAAGGCCTCACTGGCACCTGAGGCTATTTCAATGCACATGCCAAATGATATCAGCGTTTTGGCTTGCCCAAGCAACTTAGGGACCTAAATCAATTTGGATTCTAGATATTAGGCAATCTACCACTTTCTTAGCTGAAGGACTTAATCAGATACTGTCTCCCAAGAAGCTGTTGAATTCAGCACAAGGTGAATTCCTCTCACTGTTGGATATGAACTATTGTGCGTACACAAAATAATAATTAAAAAGAATTAATGGAAATACAAACATATGTATGCATATACCTCCCCATGCATATACACATGCATGTCCAGCTGTATATTCACCAGATAAGAAATTAATTCTACAGACCAGTGGAGATCTCCCTAATTTGTAGTCTAGTGACTACGAATAGTAGTAGTTTACAAACTGTAGACTACTAAACAGTAGTCTATTGATGTGCATAACTGTCTAATACATTTAAATCTAACTTCAGTAGATGGCTTTTCATAACTACTCTAGGTATATGCTGAAGGCTTAAAACTCCTGCAGATACACAGGAGACTGAAATCCACTACAGCAGATACAGCTAGGGCCTGAGATCAAACTAGCTGCTTTATTAAAAATCCAGAAGAAATGTTCAAAGTAGTCCTCAGTTCAAATATCATAGCCACTTCTATCTGTCTATTATATGCATAATATGGAAAGAGATAGGTATAGAAATATAGGTATAGAGAGGTATGAGTATAGCTTTAGCTAGCTACGAATGTGGATAAAAATATATGCTGAGTTTTGTTGCAGATATTCTTGGAGAATAAACACAGACCAATATTGCCCTGTCAGACTGCTTAAAAGAGTTCTCGAAAATAGCCATGAACTATAAATGATCTTCTTTTGTCCTCAAGATATCATTGGTACATCCTGATATTGCAACCTATAGGTCAGAGGCTGGTGATTAGGTTCACCCATCCTATTATTATACCTCTTCTAACATAATAGAAAGGACTTATGAGGAACAGGTTTCTCCACAGGGTGAGTCAGGTAGTAGATAGAAGAATGTAACCTTGAGGAAGCCAATTTGTCTCCACTGATGGAGCCAGACATGAATATGTTTCTGAGTGAGCCTCCTTTTCTGCAGTTAGACTACACTCCATACACTGACTAGCTTCCAGCAGCAACTGGTACCAGGGCTGACGATTAAAATGGGTAAAATAACATAAATATTGATTTTAGGACAAGATTATCAAAGCAAACCCAATATGAAAAAAAATCTGAGGACCCCAAAATCAATAGTAAAGAACTTGTGGGTAAGACTGTGGGAGAGTGTGAACACAGCATCTGTAAATCTTCACATTGCTTTTGAATGCCTGTTTAAAATACGTTTTAGTTACAAACAATGATTGGGTTCAATACAAGTATAATGGGATAAAATGTTATGGTTTATGATATACATGAGGTCACACTAGCTGCTTTAATACCTCTCTGGCATTAATCTATGAATATATGAATCTATGAAAAATAAATCAATATTAGAGGGAAATGCTACATAACTACTGTCATTGATCAGCCAATTTCTGTTGCAAATGTCTTCTCAGTTTTGCATTTTATTTGTGGAACAATTTCTCATGATGCAACTAAGTCATTCTACTCTTCTACTTCTAGCAAGTACATTTGTACTTGCCTCCTAGTGCTTTTCTGAGGCTCTGATAGTCTTACCATTGAGTTCTATGGGGGTAAGAAAGGCTGATGTTGAGACCTTTTAGAAATCATGCCCTTGATCAATTAATGTTTCTAAAAACATGTAGACTTAGACACTAGCATGTACATATGGTTATAACTGAGATTATTTAGGAAACTAGGATACCCACTTGGCTATCTTTCCTCATGGGTGTTTGTTTGTTTGTTTGTTTTTCTTTCTTAATTTATTCTTTAAAAATTTGAAAAGTGAAAGCCAGGTAAAGTTACTGAGTTGTAACTTGCTCCTTATATTCATGGTAGCTCAGATGGTGACAGCATTTGAAAAATATCATCTATTTGATCAAATATGGTCAAGTATTTAAAGAACTGTAAAGTTCAACTGTGTATGACTGTATCTCAATAGCAAGTGGTAATTAAAACATACTTTGCTGCTTCCTAATGCATATAGGTAAATATGTATATATGTATATATGTATGTATATA
>NW_010166102.1:0-1108 GCF_000695765.1 Mesitornis unicolor
TAACAATATCAAAGTATTTCCTTTTCTTTGATACAGATTGTGTACCCAGAGCAAAGTTGATCAATTGATTCAGAGACTACATACAGAGCGAAAAATTACAAATAAGTTGGTCAGGAAAGAAAAGGAAGGGCTGGAGGAAAGGAAAGCAGACTCATACCAAAAATATGTTGTCTCTATATTTTTAATATACTCTTTTTGCTTTCTCTTTGTATGGAATTCTTTAGTAACACTTTTCCCCATGTATCGTCATAGCTAGTTTTGCTCTTTTCAAACATTTTTCTTATTTATGATTATATTACAGCACAGGTATCTTACTCTGCCAGTCTTACCTCCTATGAAAGACAGCACATTCTCAAAAAGTGATAAAAAGCCAGGCAATTTTTCTGTCTTATATGATACAAGTCTGCGTACATACATGTGAGTGTGCACATACAAACTGTGTACACACACACATAGGCAGGAATGGCTGTCTCACCAGCTTTCTCAGGACTGAATGGTCCTGCTCCAGGATCTGAGCTGTTCTTTTCTGTTATGTGGTACATCAGAAATGGTTTCCCACCTCCTTCCAAACTCCCCTGACTGAAAAATTACTTTTACATATGCTACTGTTGCTTCAAATGTGCAGACAATTCATTCTGTGGCCCCATAAATCCAGGCTCTAGATTATTTTCTGTGGGATTTTTTTGTTTGTTTGGTTTTTTTTAGGGCAAACCTTCTGGGATCATAACACACATTCAATTCCTCTCTAGATTATTTTCTGTGGGATTTTTTTGTTTGTTTGGTTTTTTTTAGGGCAAACCTTCTGGGATCATAACACACATTCAATTCCTATGTGTGGACATACTTGAATTATATCAATATAAAAGCATAAATGAGACCACAGTCTCTTTTATATGTGGATTTTTAAGTCAGTAGTGGGTTGCAAGGAGGTCACTCTGGGCGCAGAGGTGCAAAACTCTGAATACAGATGTCATGTGGACTGGTTAGAATACTTGCTGTAAGGTATTTTTATCAGTTTTGCCTTCTTGCCTAATAGGAAGGCATTGAAAAGGAATATACAGTAAAGACACAAAGATTTAGGTCTCCTATGTGAATGTGTAACTCTAAA
>NW_010166103.1:0-401 GCF_000695765.1 Mesitornis unicolor
GAGTCTCACTAGCGCACCGTCCCACACACGTTCTACCACACACGCTCTACCTGCAGGCTCATCACTAGTGAGTAATGTTTTAACCCTTTTTCCCCCTCCCCCCTTCAAATCTAGTTTAAAGCCCTGTCTATGAGCCCTGCTAGCTCTTATCCCAGGAACCTTTTCCCCTTTTGAGATAGATATGCCCCATCTTTTGTCACCAAAGCTGGTGAAGTGTAAACTGATCCACAATTAAAAAACCCAAAGCCCTGCCTGTTGCACCAGTCTCTGAGCCAGGCATTGATCTGTTGGCTCTTTCTGTTTATAGCCTCAGATCTCCCTGCAACTGGTGGGATAGAGGAGAACACTACTTGTGCTCCAGATCCCTTAACCAGTTGTCCCAAGCCTCTGAAATCTCTTTT
>NW_010166104.1:0-251 GCF_000695765.1 Mesitornis unicolor
GTCAGGGTTCTGAGGAGAATGCGGAAGTGCGCGTGGTAGACTACCCAGAAAGGGGATGCGCCAGGCCGAAAGTTAACACCTCCAGCAGGGCGATGGGCCGTGCCGACCACAGCCAACTGCCCCGCCCCTAGAAACAGTTGTTGCGCTGCAAATACCATCCTCCATGACTCTGTATCCACCGTTGCTGCCATCTAGCGAGTCGTCGGGATATATTACACCAGAACACTTACAGAGTTCAGCGCAGCTTCCTT
>NW_010166104.1:700-1514 GCF_000695765.1 Mesitornis unicolor
ATCCTCTCCGTGGAGTTACAGCTGATATGTTAACAGGTCAAGGACCGTACAGTAATATTCAAGTACAAGTAACTTTTCCAGCGAGCATACTACAGCTTTCCGCTCAAACAGCAATGGAAGCCTTTCTTGACTTACCGGGCTCCAATACACTGTCATTTGGCAATCTCACCCAAGGTGCAACCGAGAAATATAGTCATTTTGTGGATCGACTTTGGGAAGCAGTAATGAACCACCCTGATTTGTCAGGAAACAGTAAGGATCAGATGTTCCAGATATTAGCCTTTGACAATGCAAACAAGACTACAAAACAGTTGCTGGCTAGCCTACCCAAAGGCTCTGGGGTAGAAGACATGCTTCTTAGAGTAGAGAGAGCCAAAGCCCAGTGACATGGAAACACAGTTGCGGCAGCAGTCCAAAGTGCCGTCCGTGAAGTCGTAAAGCCCCTTGTAGCCATCGCCCAAACAAGGCCAAGATATTCATTCAAGCAGAGGTTTAGGCAACCACTCGAGCCAACCTTTCAAGGAAAATGTTACCACTGCAGAGAGACGGGCCATATGAGAATCAACTGTCGAGCTACCGTCTGGTGTGACCGATGCCAAAAAGATACGCATGCTTCCAAAACCTGTTCGGAAAACTTCCAGCCGAGCGCGGAATGAGGCCGCGCGACGACACAAATGACTCCTCAGGGCGAAACACAGGTTTTTTATCACAGCAACAGCCAGCCACCCGAGGAAGCTTGGGTTTCGACCTGGAAACAGCAATAGATGTCACCTTAATAGACATTAAGGTTCAGAAGATTCCCAGTACTGCTGTA
>NW_010166105.1:0-4258 GCF_000695765.1 Mesitornis unicolor
TGTCGGTTCCTTCACCAGTTGTGTGAGGAACATATTTTAATATGTCATAGAATCATAGAATTATAGAATGGTTTTTGTTGGAAAAGACCTTTAAATCATCAAGTCCAGCCATAACCTCTCCACTACCAAACCATGTCTCAAAGCACCTCATCTACCTGTCTTGTAACATCTACTCATCTTTTAAACACCTCCAGGGATGGTGACTCCACCACCTCCCTGGGCAGCCTGTTCCAGTGCTTACTTATAAGGGAGATGCTCCACTCTTTGAGGGAAGAGAGCATCTCCCTTATGAGGAGCGGTTGAGGGAGCTGGTTCTCTTTAGCTTGGAAAAGTGGAGACTGGGGGATGACCTCATTAATGTTTGTAAATTTGTAAAGGGTGAGTGTCAGGAGGAAGGAGCCAGGCTCTTCTCAGTGACAGCCAATGACAGGACAAAGGGAAATGGGAGCAAGCTGGAGCATAGGAGGTTCAATCTGAATATGAGGAAAAAACTTTTTTACTGTAAGGGTTACAGAGCACTGGACCAGGCTGCCCAGAGAGGTTGTGGAGTCTTCTTCTCTGGAGACATTCAAAACCTGCCTGGATGCATTCCTGTGCGACCTAGTCTAGGTGATCCTGCTCTGGCAGGAGGGTTGGACTAGATGATCTTTCGAGGTCCCTTCCAACTCCTAAGATTCTGTGTTTCTGTGAATCTTCAGAATGTGTTTCAGCTGATTGTCAATCAACACCCCCAGATCCTTTCTCCTCCAGGCAGCTCTCCAGCCACTCCTCCCCAAGGCTGTAGATTTGCATGGGGTTGTTGTGACCCAAGTGTGGGACCTGGCACTTGGGCTATTTAAACATTATGCAATTGGCCTCAGTCCATTGATCCAGCCTGTCCAGGTACCCCTGTAGAACCTGTGTATCCTCAGACAGTGTCTCCTTAAACCATAACAGACAGTTCAACAGTCCTACCCAAATTAATGTCATCTGCAAATGTACTGAAGGAGCATTTCATTCTCTCATCCATGTCATTGGTAAAGATATTAAATACAATTGGCACCAGTAATGAGCTCTGTGGAACACCACTTATGAATGGGCACCAGCTGGATTTAACTCCATTCACCCCAAAGGAGTGGTGAATGGAGCTTTTCCATACAGGAAAGTGTTCCTCAGTTTTGTATTTAACAGCAAACATTCCTTTTCCCTTAAAGAGAAGGTGGTCTCTCATAAAAACCACACCTAGTATACTGCATCCCTCTTGAGGTCCCAAGTACAAGAAAGACATGGACATGTTAGAGTGGGTCTAGAGAAGGGTCATGAAGATTATCAGAAGACTGGAACACCTCTCTTATAGAGAAAGACTGAGAGAGTTGGGGTTGTTCAGCCTGGAGAAGAGAAAGCTCCAGGGTCACCTTGTTGCAGCTTTTCAATACTTAAAGATGGTTTATAAGAAAGGTGGAGAAAGGCTTTTCACCAAGGTCTATAGTGACAGGACAAGGGGCAATGGTTTTAAACTGAAAGAGGGTAAGTTTAGATTGGACATAAGGAATAGATATTTTAGGATGAGGGTGATGAGACACACTGGAACCGGTTGCCTAGAGAAGTTGTGGATGCTCCATCTGTGGAAACATTTAATGTCAGGTTAGATGGGGTTTTGAGTGAACTGACCAGGAGAAAAATGTCCCTGCCCATGGCAGAGGGGTTGGAAGTGGATGATCTTCCAAGGTCCCTTCCAACTCAAACCCTTCTATGATTTGATGATTCAACAATTTGATGATTCTATGCTTACCCTAGATTAAAAAAAGTGAATCCTACCTTACCTGGAGAACTTGCAAACCGTTTTCTAATAATAAGTTTAATTTGTGATGCTGAAGATAAATAATGTTTTCCAAGCTGACACTATCTCTTATTTTAAGAACATCAGTAACAAACAATGTTCTGAAATTGTAAACTTCAGTGTCTTTATCAGACATCCATTTCTAATTACAAATTTTTAAATTAAGTCAACAGCAAAAATTTCAACAAAAAGGCACATTTTAGTGTATTTAAACACTTAAATCATTAAACATTAGACTACTATCTACCCAGTCATATTTAAAATTATTTTAATTAATGGCTCATATATCATATACAGACTGAGATGTAATATCTTATTTTAATAATTTAAAAATGTTTAAATGAATACATTTGAGAAAATTAAAGAATTAATTTCAAGGCAGAAGACAGAAATGCATGTGTTGAATAAAACATTTATTTCTACATGTTCATATGTCCTTGCACTGCCTTATCACTCAGTAAGGCATGCAAATGCAGGATACTGAGTTGGAAGATATTAATTAGGGCATTCAGACTTCCATTTTTCTTCCTAAATGAAGTATTCATCATCTGGTAGCTTTTATTGAATTCCTCCTCTTCAATTGTAAAACGTTTCAAGGTCTTAGCTGATTGTTTTTCGTATGTGGCCCTCCAGCCTGACTAAAGTAAATTAAAAAGTTAAAATATCTTAGAAATCAGACACTATATTGGCAACATCCACTTATCAGACAGCAAATCATTACACAGTTTTTATGTTCATAAATGTTTTATCTTTCCACAGATATATCTTCTCATCTGAGGAAAATTAAAGTGAGCTTTCACTGTACTCCAGAAGCTTTGCAAATCTGTCATTATGCAGATTACTAACAATCTACAATAAAAATTTGAAGAGCACTGGATCTTCTGTATTTTCTTGATTGTATTAACTAGTGGAGGTATACTTGAAAATTTGGAGTAACCCTGGAGGGAATCAATCTTCCTTAGTATGCACTAAACAATGTATAGTGACTCATATCAACTATCTATTTTCTGATTAGAAATGACAGCTTGGTCACTGGCACTCTTAATTAATCTGTTGATAGAATATTTCCCTTAAGGAATTAAAAACATTTTAATCTTTCTAGATTAAAATTTATATGGGACAAGGAAGTCTACTTTTTCATATTTTAAAGTGAATAAGAAGACACTAAACACTTTTGCTCTTATTGATTTGAACTGTTACAATGGATGAGTCAGAGATGATGTCTAATACCAAGAGGCATTTAGTCTTTATTCTTAGGAAGAGAGAAACATTTTATCTCTCTTTATTAGTGGATTAGAGATACCTCCTCACTAGAACTATCTGATGTAATCCTGCCAAATTCTTTACAACAAAGTATTAACCCTTTTGTTCCACTAGCCAGCTTCTTATTTCTAAACTGCCTGCCAAACTGTAGTGCCTCACTTAAAAATATTTTTTGTAAAAAACCCCAACTAAACAGACAAAACCTCCACTATGTTTCAAATGGAAAATTCTATTCATAACTTGTGAATATTTTTACCTATTTATTAATTTCAAGATACACTGTCAATGTGAAAGGGACAGAAAGTTTGAATAAAGTGATCTCTTTAAAATTGACATAACATGCTTACATTTCGAGCTTACTTTTTTGTCTTTAAATCTGCAATTACACCTCTTCTTCACTCCTTTTTTTTTTCTGGCCTTACTTTTCATATACATGTCTGTTCATCTAAATGGTCATGATTATTTTTACAGAGTGATGCTCCTATCTTTCTTTTTTTTTCTTTTTTCTGGCCTCCACCTTATTCAACTTCCCCTCAAAGGCTTCAGTGACATCATAGTTGATTTGTGTAGAGATGTCTTGATAGGAAAGTTTTTCCATAAAGTTATTGATCTAAGAAAATAAAGAGACAGTTTAAGTTAGTTTTAATGTATCTTTGAAGGTTCATGTAAGCCTACAGGTATTCTTTTGCCAAAAGCAAGACAGGTATAAAAGACATGGTTGAGGAACAGCACAGTTCCATCGCTACTATAAGAAGTAACCACTGTGCTTGTCATATGCCTATACCATAAGCCAGAATGTATAGAAATGTGAAATTTTTTGAACAGCCAGATGTGATAAATGAAAGAGCCAGAGACAAAAAACTAAAGATAACAGAAATTATACCTTACTGATAGATCAGCTACCTTGGCTGATTTTTCATTCCCTCTAAATGCAACTTTGTAAATGCTTTGCCATCAGTTCTTGCTGAAAAGGATGCTTCTAAGTAAACACTTATGCTTTCAGGTAAACACTTGAAACACGTTGAATTTGATAACTGGAGGGCTTTACAACTAGTTAGACCAAGCTGAGATGTAACTTCCATGTTATGAATACTTACAGTTTGAAGTGTAAATTCAAACTGTAACTTCTCAGAAATTTTAATTTGTGACCAAGGAATGATTTGGCGTGGAGGACAG
>NW_010166105.1:4289-7485 GCF_000695765.1 Mesitornis unicolor
ATGATGAGAGAAGATATACCACTGCATTGTGTCATACCAGTTATGGAACATAGATCCTCAGGGGCCCCTTTTGGTAAACAGAGCTGGCACTGGGGGATGAACCCAATGTCAGGCTGAGGTGCCTGATGTTGACCTTGACCCTCGTGTGATTGATGCTGGTTCAAGTATATATAAGGAATTGGCTTGTGCCACATAATTGCAAACTCCTTGTAGAGCCACTTATGTGGGTAGGACTGTCCAATGCATTGTTCACTAAATCTTTTTATAGTTAAGCACAAATGTGTGTTTAACTCAACTCAAGAGGTGTAATAAAAACTGCTTAACAATATTATTGATATCCTTACATAATACTCAAGAGTGATAAAGGAAGTCCCGATAGCCTCTGTACAGGCATACATCCAAATTCAAGAGCCTGCCTTAGAACACAAGTAAACACTTATTCTTTTGTGAACTTTTGATAAAGTTGTGAAATGTTTTCATTAAATAGTTTGATAAAAGATGTGAAATGTTGTAGAGAGAAAGAAAAAGTTAGTCACAAAGTCCAAGTAGCTGCATGCCTGGAAGCATGAAACTCAGCACTGGGTGAGGTGGTGAGCACTGGAGGTGCTAAGCACTAGGTGAGGTGCCAACCATTACTAGATCTATATTTGATGTTATCTGGATGCCTGGAGGAGTGGGAGTTGAGGCGGAGGCCTCATGGTCCCAGTCCCCCATTTCTTTCCGTCCCAAACAAAAGAGCCATTAACTCTACCCATGCAGGTGTGAATTTGTGACATTAACATAACTGATAAGATTGTCTATAATCATCCCCACCTGCATGTATGCACTGGTGATGCAGAAATTTGAGTAATAACTAAAGACACAATTTTGTCAAACAGACCTCTGACAGCTACTGTACTATAGTAAATGCAGTCACACATTTCATAGTTTTAGGACTATAAACCAAAATATAGACATTTTGCTCATAATTTATTGAAATCTGATCATTAGAATTAAAGTAAATATTGTTTCCATTGACTAAATGAGTGTAAATTCATGCTTTGAATATATCAAATATAGATAAATCCATTTAAGGTCTCTTTTGCACTGTTAAATGAATTTAACAATTTGTATCAGGTAATTTCTGTCTCCTGAAGTGTTAATTTTAATTTCAAATGTGTGAGAGTTCTCTTTAATTGCCTATAAGCAATGTTTTAAAGTGATCCTCCTAGATTTATAGTTAAGGACTTCTTTCTAAATGAAAACAAATTTCTGAAAGACATTTCAATGTACAAAAGATGGTAGAATTTAAAGAAAGTAAAAATCACAAATATTTTAATTTTTTTTTACTTTTTTTTCTGAAAAGAATAATGAAGATTTTTTTTTATGTTCTCTGACTCAAGTATTTTCATTTTATGTAATAATTTGTTATTATTTTCTTCCTTGTCCTTCCATCATACTTTGTCATTACTACTATTAAAAAATGTAATGCTTAATTTTTTAATAATTTTCTTTATTGTGAGGGTGGTGAGACACTGGAAGAGGTTACCCAGGGAAGTTGTGGATGTCCCCTCCCTGGAACTGTTCAAGGCCAGGTCGGACAGGGATTTGGGCAATCTGGTCAAGTCAGAGATATCATAGAATCATAGAATATCAGGTTGGAAAAGACCACAAGGATCATCTAGTCACACCTCTTGAGGTAAAACTATAGTTTAAATTACATGAGTCAGTACCCTGTCAAGCTGACTCTTAAAACTGACCAATGCAGGGGAATTTACTACTTCCCCTGAGAGATTGTTCCAATGTGTGATTGATCTCATGGCAAAAAAATTACCACCAGGTGTAGTCTGACCAATGCCAAGTAAAGAGAGATAATGACTTCTTTGTCTCTGTTGGTGATGCCCTTTTTAATGCAACCTAGCATCCTGTTGGCTTTCTTTACAGCTGCAGCACACTGTGTGCTCATATTGATCTTATAATTCACCAAGACCCCCAGGTCCCTTTCCACAGGGCTGTTCTCTAGACAGGTGGAACTCAGTCTTCGCTGTATTCTTGGATTATGTGGCAGGGGTTTTGGACTAGATGATGTTTAAGGTCCCCTCCAACCTAAACCATTCTATGATTCTATGATACTATGATTCTAAACATAAGGATTGATTTGCTATTTTATATTATTTTACATTAGTATTGTTAGTATCAACAGGATTAGCAATAGTAATTGAACTGGTAAGGCTACCAGTAATAATAGTAAAAATAATAGTAATTTATTAGATTCCATATAGTTAGTATTATAACTGTAATAATTATTTTAGTTATGTCATCAAGATATAAAAAGAAAGACAAGGCAAACATTCAAATGTGAGATAATTACTAGAATAACAAAGGAAGTGAAATATGTTAGAGCCACAAGTACCCTGAACAGAAGCTAAAGGTCACTATACCTACAGCATACAGCATAATTACGTACTATCACTTTTACTTGAAATAAAATGCCTCATTATCTACAATATCTTTGCATGCAAGTATAAATCAAGGACAAAAATAGACATAAGTTTAAACTTCTTTCAGTAGGTAAAAATATTTGTGATAAGAAGTCAGATAATCAGTAGATATAATTCTGAAATTTGACCTAGTTCAGTAATTTACAGCAGATGTATAGTTCATCTCTTCATTTTTCATTTAAATATCATCGTTTTGTTTGGACTTGGAAAGGTATGCAAGTCCACGTTCTGTAAATGAACTACTCAATCACCAGTTATTTTCTAAATAATTCTTTGTATTAATTACAGCACAGTCTTATCCTGTTAGTAAGAAATAACAGTTGTAAAGTGTATTGGGTTTTCTGTGAGGGGGATTTTGGTTGTGTCTTTGGTAACAGGAGAAGGGCTATGGAGATGGCCGTTTAAGAAGCTACCTGAAAGGCTCCCCTTTTCCCTTTGTCAGACCCACCTCTGACCAGGGCCAAGCCAATCAGCGCCCCTATGAATTAATGTATTTAAGGGGGGTGCAGGGCATGTCTCGTGTTCTCTCTCTGGCACCAGCCCTGACCAGCGCAGCCCCAGGTGCGGGTGGCGTGGCCTCGGCCTTGCCCGGCTGGGCTTGGCCAGCCCTGACCACAACTTAAGCTTAAGGCCCATTGCAGCTCATCCTGAAAAAAAGAGAGAGCTGGGATCTCCATAACCATTGGAGGAGACCTGCAGTGGGGAAAGGAGTGAGG
>NW_010166105.1:7516-7876 GCF_000695765.1 Mesitornis unicolor
AACAACTGTGAAGAACATCAAGGTCAGCTTTGAAGGAAAGAAAAGAGAGGGAGGAGGAGAAAGATGCAGAACCCAGGTTTCCCCTTTGCAACCTGTGGTGAGAGCCGGGTCAACTGGTCATGTGTGAGGGAACTGTGACCATGGGCAGACCCAGATTGGAGTTTTGTGGATTTGGGCTGAAGCAGTTTCGTGTGCAAGGGAAACTACAAATGTGGGTAGACCCATATTGGACTTTTGAGAACTTTTTCCCCTATAGAAAGGGTGCCACGTGGAAGCAGAGAGAGAGACACTGGGCTGAGTTGTTTTTTCCCTACTCCTAAGAAAGCACATGATGTGGCGGGGAGCACAACTGCGCAACAC
>NW_010166105.1:7907-13298 GCF_000695765.1 Mesitornis unicolor
TATCCCCCTGCGCCTCAAGGCAAAGGGGGAGGGGGAAGGTGAAGAAACCGGGAACAAAAGCTGAGCCTGGGAAGGAGGGAGGGGTGGGGGGAAGGTGTTTTGATTTTAAGATTTGGTTGTATCTCCCATTGTTCTACTCTGATGTTGGTAACAAATTAAAATAGGTGTTTTTTTTTTCATTCCTTATGATGAGTCTGTCTTTTTCCTGTGACCTGTTTAAGTGATGAGAAGCCCTCCCAGTCCTTATTTTGACTAGCCCTTTTTTGGGGCATCGTGGTGCTCAGTTATGCACTGGGCTTAAACCACAACATAAAGAAACATTCTCATGTTAAATTGATGGAACACGTTAATGATTGACGACAAAGACAAGACGTAGAAATTTTGAACGTAGAGTTTAAACACTTGGTTGTGTGGATGAAAATTCTGAAATATGTTCATGTTCCTGCCCCTTGCCCCCTCACTCCCAAAAGAAAAATCCAGAACAGGAAAAAAGAAGTATATAACTTTTTGTAATTCCTACTCTATTGATGATAATGCTCAATGGTGACAGCTCATAGGATTCTCGTAATCCCCAAGTGTCCTCAAGTGGTCTCAGCAATTCCTCAGTTGGCTTTCTGTTTGTTATGAACTTCTTTCAGAGCTTTTTACTCTCAGTTCTGCAATCATCACAAAGTGGTCTTGAAGTTCTTTTTCAGCTCTATTAATTTCTTACTTGTATTTACATGCTATGTTTAATAGTTCTTTGAAATATTTTTGAAGTATTCTGGGGATTGGTGGATAAGATGCTGTATTCCTATTAATTACATTTTCTTGACGATCACTAACTACTTACTTTTGGTTTTGTTATTTTCATAGCTCCAACCTCAACTGCAAATAATATTTTAAAACCAGCTATATGTGTCTGAAACCACCAACTGTTTCTCTCATAAAGAAGTCCTGTAGTTGCAGTACTATCAGAGACAAAACTGTTCTGAAGAATCTTTGTAGATTTTCCAGGAAATCACTACTGGAAAGCTGTTTTGAGGGTTTAGGGTTATTTCCACTGTAATAAATGCAGATGGAGAACTGGGAGGATATGGTTCCAAAAATGCCTACAGTAGTTTACTGGCTTCTATACAAAAATCTACTTCTCCGAAAATGAACTTTATAACCTCTTTCACAAAGGCAATTTTCTCTCAGTTTTGAGTTAGTGTCTTTAGTTTTTGTATTCAGTTTCTAAAGAGGAGAAAAAGAGCTATAGCTGAATAAATTCCCAGCTCTCCTGTGGTATTGTCTTTTGTCAATAAGAACAATCAGACCAAAGATTCAAAGAATGCTCAAACCTGGAAAAAACAGTAGAGAAGAACTATTTGACACACAGGGATGTTTTTGGAGAGGATTCCTAAGCATCAAATACTGTACTTCTAAATTGCAGCAACACTTTAAGGGTGGTTGACTAGATCAAACACCAGCAATAGATTACATGACAAACCACAAGAAATTTCCATTTTATGATAATAAATTGATACTTACATGTGTAGGATACCAGTGATTAGCTACAGTTCTTCATATGCAGTTCTCAAGCAAAGCATTTGCACAAGTACTTATTTCTGTTGCACTCTTATAGATACAGCCTAAAGGCATCTCTGCTTATCCTATCAATTACAGGAAGCTACTGCAGATTGTTGTGCCATTCTGTACATGACTGAGTTATGTATTCCTTCTAAAATGACTGGAAAATATTACCACAGAAGGCTCCCAGTTTTCAAGATATATACCTTCCTCCAACAGAAGGTTACTGTTTTTCTTCATGATATAACTTTCTGATAGTAAAGTTAATGGTGCCATTAACACAATTAGGCTGTTCATAATTCTTTGTTATGTGGTCATTACTTTTGTTATGCTCTAAACCTTGTTCCTTTAAAGGGTTGCACTCCTTTAGTGATCAATAATTGGCCATCTGTGTTTATAGTCCTAGGACCTCTGCTATCATCTTTTACTCGTATTCTTGAAACATACATTTAACATAAATTCTTATTTTAAGGTCATTATTAGTTCACTCTATTTAGCAAAAGTTTTTTTTAGAATACTGCATATGAATATGTAGATAATACTTTCTCAATTACATGTTATTAATAGTTAATTCTTATGACAATGATTATCATTATTATACTAGTTTTCTTAACTTTTGAATCCTTTCAGGGTATGACTTCATATTGGAGATTATTAGAGAGAAAATAATTCTTCCTTGCTGGTGGGAAAGGTAAACTTGTAAACTTGACATATGCCACCCTCCTCAAGGTGCATTAGTCATCACACTGACCAAAGAAGCTTCTTCACTAAGCTAATAAGTAAAACTTAACTACTTTACATCCCAACTATCAAAATTATAAAAGGTTAGAAATACCAGATTGATGTGCGGAAACAAAGCAGACCCCACAAACTGTAAGACTGTAAAGTAAGTATGTTTATTCACGTGTGGGCAGCATGGGATTAATTTCTCCAGATCATGCGTGTCTGACGCCGCAGCTCGCTGAGGTTATATGCGGTAAAGTGTTACATATACATAAGATTTCCCAATACGTCTATACATATGCATGACCTATCCCCCCTGCTTCGTATTAAAATTAGTTCCAGGAAGTCATTTCCATAAACTCCTCCTAACTGCGCTTGTGCAGTGCCTTCTGGTGGTACTCGTTGAGGGCTCCTCTTCGTGACCTTTAGTAACCTTTTGCTCTTGCGCAGACTCAGTTGTTCTTGCCCAATCCAGGGGATTTGGTGTAGCCGATTCTTGAGACCAGTCTCTGGATCTTATCAGCAACTCAAGACTTCTTGCTCCACCCAGTCCACACAATTATCAGCACATTTAGTAAGTGATAAGCAATACAATGTTTCCCAAGATTTCTTTAATCCCTTTTTCAAGATAAGTAGAAGCTCCAAAAATTCCTTGATGCATTCATGGACTTTTAGATCTCGAGATATTTATTACTTCTCCAGGAAATGCAAAAAATGAATAAACCCTTCAGGGGTAATCCTCTCTGATCCTGCTTTAAAAATAAGATAAGAAAGATCACTTCTATATTATACACTTTTGTACTGGTTTTGTGTGGCAAGCTTTTGGTAATGGAGGGGGCTACAGGGGTGGCTTCTCTAAGAGAATGACAGAAGATTTCATCATGTTCAATGGAGTTAATTCCAGCTGTTTCTGAGATTGACCTGCCAGTAACTGAAGCTGAGCCAATCAGTGATGGTGGTAGAGTCACTGTGATAAAATATTTAAGAAAGGGGGTGGGGGAGGGGGGTGGGAAACTGCTGCACAGCAGCAGACAGAAGAGAGATAAGTGAGAATATGTGAGAGAAACAATGCAGACACCAGGGTCAGTGAAGAAGGAGGGGGAGGAGGTGCTCCAGGCATCTCAGCAGAGATTCCCCTTTAGTCCATGGTGAATCCCATGTTGGAGTAGGTGGATGTGCCCAAAGGAGGCTGGAACTCTGTGGAGGGTCCATGTTGGAGCAGGGTCCTGGCAGGACCTGTGACGTCATGAAAAGAGAAGCCCAGGCTGGAGCAAGTTTTCTGGTAGGACTTGTGAACCCATGGGAGAGCCATGCTGGAGCAGTCAGTTTCTGAACAACTGTACCTTGTGGAAAGGACCTGTGTTGGAGCAGTTTGTGAAGAACTGTAGCCCATCATGGGAAGAACCCACATTGCAGAAGTTTATGGACGACTGTCTCCCATGGGAGGGACATCACACTGGAGCAGGAAAAGAGACTGAGGTGGAAGAAGTGGCAGAGACAACATGGGATGAAATCACTGTAACCACCATTCCCTATTCCCCTGTGCCTCCTCAGGGGGAAGAGGTAGATAAAATTGGGACTGAAGTTCAGCCCAGGAAGAAGAGAAGGAAAGGAGGAAGGTATCTCAAGATTTTTTATTTTATTTTTTCTTATGACCCTACTCTGATTTGATTGGTAATAAATTAAATTAATTTCCCTGAGTCGAGTCTGTTTTCTCCATGACATTAAGTACTGAGTAATCTCCCCGTCCTTATCTCGACCCATGAACCTTTTGTCATATTTTTCTCCCCCTGTCCAGTTGAGGAGGGGAGTGGTGCAGTGGCTTGGTGGACAACTGGTGTCCAGCCAAGGTCAACACACCACAACTTGGCTGAGTTCTGGAACAGTTATTCTCCTCCATGCAAAATCTAGACTTTTCAAGTAGGTAAAACTTCACTATTCTGAGTTAACACTTTTTTTCGTATTCCTCTGTTTTTTTTAAAATTCTATATAGCCTGTAGCTCCTTGCCCTTACATTCATGGTCTCACATAAGTAGACATTTTCTTAGCATTTGAAAACATTCCTAGAACACTTAAAAGGCTAAGTTTAAAGTAGTGTAATTGATTGTTATACATTCTCAGCCGGGTTTAAGATGGCAAACTTTGCAATTATTAGCCAGATGCCTATATACAGAAAACCAGCACAAAAGTGATAAAACAGAAGAATTATGAAAAAAAAACCACAGCAGAATATATGAGGAAAGTGCATGAGGAGAAAAGAAAATATTTCCTGTACTTTACATGTTCTAATATTTGGTGATTAATTTTTCCTTCTAACAACTTGTGAAATTTAAGATGAAATTAACACCGTGGAGACTAAATGAATTTGGACACTGAGGCACTTTAATCACAGATAAATGCATTTTTTAAAGAATTCCATAACTCTTCTGTCCCACAGGGAACATGACAGTGTCCAGCAAAAAAATCAGCTGTTGCCTTCAGTTTCAATTTGCCCTCTAGGAGGTTCTTGGGACTTTGCAGTTTTCACACTGCTTGACAGATTGATTAAACTCAAAGTACAGCTCATCAAGATTAAGTTTGTATGCTAACACTGCTGTCAGTTAGGCCCAACTTATGTCAACAGTGACACATCTGGCTCCTCTTTCTCTGAACGTAAACACTGCATCAACCTAACTGTACTTCTAAATTACTGGAGTGTAATTTATATCATGTTTGAATGGAACAGATCTTATTCAAATATTCTCTACTTTTCTACTAACAGATCCTCACATCAATGAAAAAAAAGAAGAAATTAGATGGAACAGCCAGTGTTCTCTGTGAATCCTGCCTGACTGCAGACCAGGGGGGGACACTAGTAACTTTTAAGTAACAATATACTTATACTGCATGGGAAACTTCAGAGTTAATGTTTCAGATTTATCTCAGTACTGTATCAGGTCATTTGAATGAAAATGTCTGTTCTCACCTTCTGAGAAGTACATATTTCCTCGAATTTACTACAATAGATATTTTATATCTATATTTATCTGTAAAAAGATATGTATGTACACATATGTACAGTCTCTCTCTACAATTATGCATGTAAACTCATGTCCTGGTTTGAGCTAAATAGAACTA
>NW_010166106.1:0-473 GCF_000695765.1 Mesitornis unicolor
GATTGTCCCACTGTACTCTGCACTGGTGAGGATGCACCTCAAATACCATGTTCAGTTTTGGGCCTCTCACAACAAGAAGGAGATTGGGGCACTGGAGTGTGTCCAGAGAAGAGCAACAAAGCTGGTGAAGGGTCTGGAGAACAAGTCTTACGAGCAGCAGCTGAGGGAACTGGGGGTGTTAAGAGAGGATATTGAGAGGAGACTTTATCCCTCTCTACAACTGTCTGAAAGGAGGAGCGAGGTGGGGGTCAGTCTCTTCTTCCATGTAACTAGTAACAGAAGAAGAAGAAATGGCTTCAAGTTGTGGCATGGGAGGTTTAGATTGGATATTAGGAAAAGTTTCTTTACTGTGAGAGTTGCCAAGCATTGGAATAGGCTGCCCAGGCCTATCATCATCCCTGGAGGCGTTCAAAAAACATGTAGATGTGGCACTCCAGGACAGGGTTTAGTGGGCATGGTGGTGTTGGGTTGAC
>NW_010166107.1:0-7873 GCF_000695765.1 Mesitornis unicolor
ATCAGTTCTGGTTAGCTCAAACCAGGACAGCAACCACAAAGAATTCCAGAGGAGATACCTCCTTACATTCACCCGTGCTGATTCTGCACACACACACACACACACACACACACGAACTAGAGTACACCTTACACCCCTGGTCCCCCAACAAGCCAAAGAGAACAAATGAACACATGGGGTCTGCACATCTTCAAGGACTCCACTCACAGGCAAGTAACCTCTGTTCCCATCATTAAGCAGACGTCAAAACACTCATTTGAACTTCATGTCTGCAAGCAGTACGACACACATACACAACTTCAAGAGACCCAAGTCAAATTTCACAGGAATAAAGATGCAGCTGCCGAGCACAGCCTCGTGCCAAGACTGCAGCTCTGTGCCCAAGAGGGAAGCAGAGCTCTCACTGGTGATGCTTCATCACCACAACAGAAATATCCCTGCATGAAGCACAGGTGGAGAACGTCCTCCCAACCACGTCACTTCACAGAATCCCAGAATGTGAGGAGTTGGAAGGGCCCTGCAAAGCTCCCCCAGTGCAACCCCTGCCACAGCAGGATCACCACAGCAGTCACACAGGAACACGGCCAGGGCTTTGGGTGTCTCCACACAAGGACACTCCACAACCTCTCTGGGCAGCCTGGGCCATGCTCCATAACCCTCACACTCACAAAGTTTCTCCTCATCTGCAGCTTGAACCTCCTGTGCTCCAGCTTGGGACCATTGCCCCTTGTCCTGGCATTGGACATCACCTGGGTTGCTGCTTCCCCACGCAGTCCCTAGCACATGCTGTTCACCTTAAGTGTTGCCATCAGAGACACAGCGTGACCAAAGTCATGCCCCAAATGGGGGAACACCTTGAACCATAGGCAGTGAGAGCCAAGGACAACGGGGCGAGCACAGGGCCCCATCGGGCTGTTAACACCGCTGGGCAAACCGTCCGAGCTGGAGGAAAAGCTGGTTTCTTCCATGCTTGCCAGGAGAAAAGGGGCTGATGACCATTAAATGCGTTTGAAAAACACCACAAATCACTACACTACACCCAAATCACTACAGTGATCCTTGAAAGAACAAAGACCTCATCTGAAACCAGTTCAAATCTGCCCTCAACAAATTGCAGGTAAAGGCTGGGATTTAATTGTTATTTCTGGCAGTTCACCAAAAAATAAAACAAAGAAGGTTACAGGGCGATGTGGAAAAAACAACTTTATTGCAAATCGCTCATCACGAGCCGGTTCCCTAGATGAAGGAATGAGCCAGTGCAAATCCCAGGTAAGAATCAAGTTGAGGACCCACGGCTGATGCCTAAGAACAACATGACCCCAGGCCAGATCCCCTGCTAAAAGTAACCCCTGATAGCACAGCTGTGGGAGAAGTTTAGGGAGCAATTTCTCCTCAGAATAAAGACTTGTCAAAGCGGCAGTATAACCCGCTCCCTTCAATGAATAGTTGAAATTTTGGAAACCTCTTGTGACTATGACCAAAATTAATGGTTAAAATGTGCATGGAGATGTTGTTACTTCCACCATTCTAAACATTTCCATTTCTGTAGCCTGTTTTATCTACCTTAATATCCATAATCCTTACACATACGCTCCAAGACCTCCAGTCCTGCCTATATTAACACTGACGTTTTCAAAACCCATCATAAAAGTTACGTAGGTTTCTCCCATAACAGAACACTTTCCTCCATAAACTATGTGCTAATTGAATTAATCTTTAAAGAATAAGATTAGGATTTCAAACAACATTTTAGTAAAGATTTTTAAAAGCTAGGCCACCCGAAATAGAAGTTGAGGAAAATAAGTGAATTATTTAATAGCATCACTCCAGAAGGAGCTTTACTGCATAACTGTACTAAATAGAGAAGCTATTAATGATCTTCAGCTGGTTAGACACACGGAATTAGCGCTGGTTTAAAAATGAATTGTAAAGCTTTCTGGGAAAAAAAAAATCCAACAAAAATCTAAGTTTGTGAGAGTCTAAAACACCGTCCAAGTGTTGAAAAGTAGGCCACAGATATGCCTATTTACACGGCCTTACAAAAGCAGGGGAATTTTCTAGCCCTGTATAAAGTGCTGCTGACCTGCCCGTACCAAAATGATAATGGAAAAAAATTCTACATGACATTTTGCCGGCCTGTCCATGAAGGAAAAATTATTTTGACGTGTAGCACTAGATAGAAGCAGCAGAGCAAATCTCTTTTGAAATAGGTATGGTAGAGAGATCTACCTAGAAAGATGAAGGTATTTGCAGAATACTTGGAAGCCATTAATATTGTATTATATATTTCAAAAGTAAACACATTTTTTCCCATCAATCTTGAGTGTTCGTTCTCTTCCTATAAGAATTCAAACACAAATCTTTATCCTCCACCATTACTGCTCATAGGTGTCTATGACATTCACAAGATATCGCATTTATTTTGTATAGTGGCCTTTTTCTGCTTCTTCTCCAATAACAATAAGAAAGCCCTGAAGACCACAGCTTCTCGGAGCATTTTGGAGGGTCTGATGCCAAAAGGAGGAGGCAGAAGGCACGATCCGCCTGTTTCTAAAACAAACGGGCACATTTGCAAACATTGCTGTTTTGCACACACTAATAATGTGTTAAGACCTTGATCAGCGCTCGGTACACAACAGCACTCATTCAAACAGAACAGAAAATAATCCACATATCACAGAAGCCGGAAAACCAGCTTTCTGCTACTCCCTGGGCAAGCAGCATCTCCACGGTATCACCCACAGACGCTAAGGAAGAAAACTCTGCTCCAGCCCCAATTCCCAGCACCTTCCCTTTCTCAAGTTGCTTTTGGAAAAAAGACCTCCTAAACCCTCCTAATCAGTGCAAAAGTGAGCAAGTAACTTCTGCCCCCCTGCACACGTAGACACCCCCTTCACTCCAGAGCACCCCAGGGGTACAGGGGCTACACCCCACACGTATTTTGGACAGCAAGGAGAGCTGCAGCCTCTGCCCCACCGTGGGAGGCAGCTCCACGCTCGCACCAGCAGCAGGCAGGTTTTGCAAGGGAGGTTCCCCCCACTGCAGAAGGGACTGCCTATGCCTGTTTGGGCACTGCTGCCATTTACGCAACGCTGGCACAGAGCCCTGCTCGAGCACCATTTGTGATCTGCTTAAGCTTGCTAGGAACCGTAAAGGCCGCAGCAGAATGGACAGGTCTCTTTTGAATTACTGAGCTGTAGCCTTACACAAGTTGCTTTAACGCTGGCCAAAGTCAGCGTAAGCAAGGGAAGGGTGAGCAACTGGGAGATGAGCGAGCTGTGCCCTGAGACACCCGAATTATCTCATGGCTTGCTAGTGGTAAAAATGAGGACGCCTCGCTGCCTTCTCTCGGGTTGTGCAGCCCCATCCCCTTGGGCATTCGCTGCACCTATGAACTGCTTTAATCCCCAAACCAGCAGAAAGCTATTCAGCTCGTCCCCTCCCCGGTCAAGTTATTTTTCTGCTGCTTCAGTGAAATGGCCCAACACCAAAATAGCATAAGGTAACTGGGAATGGGAAAGCAGCAACTCCCCCTTCATGCTTTCAGCTTTTGCTGGCTGCAGCTTATCTATTCATTGCTCTCGCTCAAGAAAAAAATCAGTTCCACAGAAAGGCTTTACTGCCCCATGTGAAGCAAACTGGGGACACAAAGATCATGGCAAAGCACAGGACACAAGCATAAAAACGGGTGTGCTGCGTCACACCACAGCTCCTGCTAGCACATTGTCCTGTCTCCTACAAAGTTCAGTTAACTTTCCCTTGCTCTTACACTGCGAGATGAAATAGCCAAGCCCTCTTCAAGCTGCTCATGATTTCACAGACCTCTGTCGCATCCTTCTTCAACCACCCCGATCCCAGTCATTCATCAAGTGGAAGCCGCTCCAGGTCTCCGAAAAGTCATGTTGTGTTTCCCCATACAGCTGCTCTATATTCCTCTTGAGATTAAACAGTACGGACAAACCACGGATTCAGACATATAATTACGCTCTGTATCTTATTCTTTACTCTTTTCCTAGAATATTGTGAGATTTTATATGCTTTCTTTGATGACTACTAAGCCCAGAGCTGATGGTTTGATGGATCTACTGTCAGTCTCCAGATCCCACACCAAGTGGTGACAGTCAACCTGGAGACTTCGTACAAGGAGTTCAGACAGCTTCCTGCTACCAATGCAAATCACCTCACATTTATCCACTCTGAACGCAGACATCACACACTTTATCCTTATAAGCGCTATTAGGGACCTAGAAAACACGTCACAAATTATTTGAGTTTAAATCTGCAAGTTACATGGATCACTGAAAACAAGCCAGCAATAATAACAAACCTGTCCTTGGGACAAAAAGCTGCTGAAGCACTGAACTGCAGAAAGGGTGTAGGATAGAGCAGTCCTGCAAATGGGACTGCACATGTAACAAGGAGTTCCTCTGGGCTTTGATCTTTTAGCTGTTTGAAACCACACAAAAGTTGAATGAAAAAGGTACAAGGCCCCAAAGGAATCGGATTCCTCACTCCTCACAGCAAGCTTCTAAAGTTCCCCTTTTATGACCACTTTCACAAAAATAAATAAATCACTTCTAAGTAAAAAAATGTAAACCAAGGCATTTCCACTCAATTCCTTTCATGTTTTTCCACTGCCTCATCTAAAGTCACATGCTCAGTCCTGACCTTTCCAGATTCTCCTCTCTGCCTCGCCACACTTATTCAGACTATCAAATTCATTTAGTGAAACCATCCTATCCTTTCACACTTGACTCTTTCCACAGACAAGCAGTTCATTTTCATGCAGACCCACTTTTAACTTCAAAAGGTTGCTTTGTATCTCAGCCTCTGATGTCCCTTGCTTAAAACACTTTCAAATAAGGATCTGAAAACTTGGCGTCTTCTCCGTCCCTCCTCAAAAAAGAGAAAAAACTGCACTATTAAACAAAGCGAGAGGTCACGCATCCACCCAGGATTTCTGTACCTTGTCAGGAGCTCTTGTAGCTCGCCCGTGCACATCCAAGGTCACGGATGCTGGGATGGCTTGGTCTCCTGGAGTTACCTTCACAGTGGCACTTGCCTTTGCCTTAAACCTCCGCTCTGAAGTAATTTGCTTCCCATTCCCCAGGCTGGTTACAGCAAGACAACCCTTCTGAGCAGGTCTTGCAGCATCTCCACCACAGCTGCAATCTTGGGTCCAGTGCTGGGCCCTCAGCTCAAGAAGGACAGGAACTGCTTGAAAGAGTCCAGCAGGGCCACAGAGATGCTGGAGTGGAGCTGGAGTGGAGCATCTCCTGCTGAGGAGCGGCTGAGGGAGCTGGGGCTCTGGAGCTTGGAGCAGAGGAGACTGAGGGGTGCCCTCATTCCTGGGGATCCATTGGGAAAGGGCAGTGTCAGGAGGAAGGAGCCAGGCTCTGCTCTGGGATGGCCAATGCCAGGACAAGGGGCAATGGTCCCAAGCTGGAGCACAGGAGGTTCAAGCTGAAGAGGAGGAGAAACTTTGTGAGTGTGAGGGTTATGGAGCATGGCCCAGGCTGCCCAGAGAGGTTGTGGAGTCTCCTTGTGTGGAGACACCCAAAGCCCTGGCCGTGTTCCTGTGTGACTGCTCTGGTGATCCTGCTGTGGCAGGGGTTGCACTGGATCAGCTTTGCAGGGCCCTTCCAGCTCCTCACATTCTGTGACAAGGCAGCGTGACAACCTCATGAGCACCCGGTGCCATCTCCTCCAGCAGCGCTGCGCCCCAACCACAGCACGAACACGAACCCTTCCACCACAGCATTAACGGAGACAACCGCCCTGTGCACACACTTGCTCCCCACAGAGATGCACCCAAGTGACAGCCCTGCAAACCCGAGCTATTTTACAGCAAACCCAACTATTTTGTTTGCTTCCCAACAGCTCAGACAACCGCATTTCCCCAGGCGCGCGTGGAGCAACACCGCACTGGCCTCCTCCAACAGCAGCACCCAACACCCCCCGCACAACCCACACCAAACCGCGAACCCTGGCGTCCATAAAAAGCACCTTTTAACCTGCTCGGAGACGCTCTAGTGATCATGCAAAAACAATTCAATTAACAAGATGATATGCAAACCCATAAAGCAATTAGGAGGAAAAGATACAGCAGAAAGTCTGCCAGGCTTGCACCTTTTAAGCACACCTAGAAACTACATTTGTGTCGCAGCAAATTACCATGAGGACTAATGTAGTGGCTCTATTAATCAAAACATTTTTCACTTAGAGACCACAAATACAGGAGAATACTCGTTCATAGCTCATTTCAGAATCAAGGTTTAAGAACCGTGTTTTATTTAAAATATTTATAACTGTAATTTCAGCTGAGAAAACCATACTGAAAAAGAGTAGTAGATTACACTGAATTTCTTGCTAATTTTCCTGTGAAATGTTTGAGTCTCCAAAAACTGACTTCTGAGTTAATTATGCACAATTTGGAGACTCCAAAGCCAGAATTCAGAGCTGAATCCCGCCCAGTCACTCACAAAACCTGTATGATGAAAACACATTATAATCATGCTCTTTTCTTGCCAGAATAGAAATAAAAAGGTACTGTCAGCATTTCTAAAACCACATTTGAATCTCAAGAGGAGTTTGGGGTGGGTTTTTTTTGGTACTTGCTTTTTCTCCCATAAAAATTACTACTCATATTTCTACCAGAACAGCTTCAGCAATGCAAGCAGAAATGCTTCAAGGTAAAATTGAGGCAGCTATTTCCTCCTTACTTTTCTCAGTTTTTTGCAAGGAATTTTACCTTGCCATAATAAAGTTACCAGGGATCTTCAGAAAAAGGGCGAGACTGAGCATTTCAGCATAAACAACCGCTCCTCTCCCCTTGAATCTAAATGGAAATACAACAACTGAAAGGGACTCTGGTTTTACATACGTTTTACTTTCTTACAGTAGACACCACATCAAAACCACAGCAGTTAAAAAGTCAAACAGTTTTCCAGCTGGCTGCAACACCCATTGAAAAAACAAGACCGGTTCAAGATAAAACCACGTCTTTTGTGTTAAAATACTGGTCAAGCTGCTGACAAGGAGACAAATGAGTTTTTAAACCATTAGTGTACACTCGCAGAGAATTAAAAGTGATTCTACGGAACGAAATTTTGATAACCACAATATGCCTCTGATTTTTTGAGAAGTTATTAAAACTGGACCATCTCAGCTTGCTGGAATTTCATCTGTTCATTATTGCCCTGTACAGTTAATACAGGCGGTTAGACTGGGTTTTGACAAGTCTTCTACACCTCTCAAGGCAGCACTGCTATTAGGTTAGTAACTTCATCTACCTGCTAACCTTTATGGTGTTGACAATCCACTATAAACAAATTTCCCACTGTACATATTCCCAGCTCAGCAACACCCCAAAAAGCACCATCGTGCCCCCCACACAGCTCCCCATCCAGATCGCACAAGACGTGGCGACACAGAGTAAATTGGAAACGGAGGAGGCCATCACCTAATGAAACGTGACTAATGGGGCTGCTGACTGTCCAAATATTTAACTGCTCTCCAATGCTGCAGGTCAGGTGGGTTAATCAAATAAACTCGCATATCCACAGGGACTGCCCATTATTTGTGCTTTCTTTAAGTCCTCACCTGACTTTAGGCTCCAAAAAAGTCCTGAGCTCTGAGCAAATGTGAATATTTGCATACAAAAACCAACAGAGATGTCACAGCTCTCCATCGCGAGCTGAAATCACGGGAACGTTCTTCCAAAGGAAATATTATTGCTGAGTAATGTGACAGCTCTCTTCAGCACACGAAGGCAGCACGTGCTGATGGGAACTGACAACACCTACACAGGGTACCTGCAGACACAGCCCATGTCACAGCACACAGCTCCACGCTAACCACAGAATGTGAGGAG
>NW_010166108.1:0-36203 GCF_000695765.1 Mesitornis unicolor
CAACTCCTGATATTCTGTGATTCTGTGATCCAGTACAGTAGCACCCCACAAGAATACTACCTTCCTGAAGGGTAAGAATTTAAAAGAAAAAAAACCCTAAACACAAAACCAAAACAAACTACCACACCACAAAAATAATCACAACAGTAATAATTAAAAGAAAATAAATAAATAAATCACCAAAACCCCCCTTTCACATCTCCTTTTTTTGCTAAAAAGAGATCTTATCTTTTGGGCCATCACACTTCTTTGGTTTTTTTTTTTTTTGAGAAAAAAATAAAAGCCACTATATTCTCTCTATATATTCTATACATATTTTTAAATACTAAATTATTATTACTTTTTTAAAAAAATCCTAATAAAGAATAATCCTACCACTGTGGAACAGTATAAAAAAAATATTTTATTCCCATGGTCTAAAATAAAGCCTATTTCAAGAACATAACATACTTTTCCTTCCCTCCTAAGTGAATATTTTTACTGAAAATCTAGTCAAAAGCAATCTTGGATGCTTTACCTGCTTCTGTGACCAAAACAAATTTAATAGTTTTACAGCAGCTGTTTCTCATTAAATGAACAAAACATTCCCATATCTAAAGAAAAAAGGTGAAACTGAAAAGACTGCTCAGCAATGATGACAGAAGGGAACACCCTTCTCCCTTCGATCTTGGCATGATGTTATAGCATAGATACACACAGTTGGCAGACAGCATCTGAAATACACTACAGATACACAAATTGTATAGCCTATGGCTGATGATAAATTAAGTTTGTACATCTCGAAGTGCAAGAGTAACCTTGAAAGCATTACTATAACTTGGTAACATTTGTATGTTCACAGATACTACTATCAGGACAGTGGCAAAATGCCATCCTCCCCAAGCTAGGAGAGTTCATGAGCTGCAATCAAAGCACTCACTTCAAGTAACAAGGTGGGGCTTTTTTTAAAAGAAAAAAATAAAATAAAGTAGGAAGTAAACACAGTAACACAGCCAAGCCTATGACTACAAGTCTTCCCCTCCTCCCTTTCTCTGGAGAGGAAAGAATGTGTATTACAGCATTTCTGCCAGCTCCAACAGATGTACAAAATCAAGAAATAGCAGCTCTGGTGATGAACCAGTTGTACTTTTTTTTTGGTAACAAACAAAGACTCTCTCATGCTCTGAAGAAAGACCAGGACATCCTATAGCTCTCTTTGCGTAATGGGATCTGATAAGTCTCTCAGAAATAGCAGATTGCTCTTCTAAACAAGATAATTAAACTTAGTCAGGATTTTTTAATAGAGAAGTTGCCAGTTATTTCAGACAATCATCAATTAATCTGTCTAGATTTAAATGCATAAAGCTAGTTTTAAGAGCCATACTCTTCCTTATATGGTAATTTTGGATTGCCATTTTAGTGACGTTGAAAGATGACTTTGCTGAAGTGAAAAGATTCAGCAGATGACTTATTACAGGAAAAATGAAGACAAATGTTACAATGCTAATGAAGATCAGAGCTGTACAAAATCATAGAAGCCTCACTAGCACAATCTGGAGTGCTGGGCAGTTCTCATCTTGCCCAACCCAACACAGTATCTGCAAGTTTTTGCTGACAAAAAGAAGGAAAAATATTTGATTCTGCACAGCCAGAGAACACAGTGCCAGTAACAGGGAGTCCACATGAAAAATGAAGCTCAGAAATGAAAGAACTGAAATGAGCCAAGACAGACAATTATGGTAACAACAACGAACAGTCTGATTTTGTGAGGCAACATTCACTGCAAGTTCCGCACCACTCTCAGTGACCAGTATAAACTCTCTCTACATACAGAAGAAACCCATATGAGCAACAGCAAAGGGACAGAAAAACCACACACAGCGTATCACCCCTAAAAATGTAAGTTCACCACCATCCTCAACATTTCCTCAAAAGCACTCACCGACTACAGCAAAACCATGTTTCTGGCTCCCTGCCATGCCTAAAAGCCCTACCACAAATCCAAATTCCAGCCGTGCTTTGCATTCTGCTTGAGCCACAGACTACCACAAATACCAGTTGCCACAGCACAAACACACCTTGTCATCTGAAGATTTCCAAAAGCACAAGTGACATTTACAGACGTAACTCATGTAAAGCTCAACATTTCACTGCTATCTGTTCCTGCAGTAACCCTTCCTAAACTGTTTGCTAAGGAAACCTAACTAACATCTAGTTAGTTTTCTTCCATAATGCTTTTTGCCCACACTGCTTTAAGTAACTGCTATTGCTGACCATATAATGGAGGGGAAGGGACAGGAAATCGGAATAATCTTGCAAAAGGAAAAGTTTTCAACTCAGAGATGACTGGGGTGAAAACCACTTTCTTCTAGTATGGCTCTCCACGACACAACCTTTGCTTGTCTCATCTTACCGATTCCAGAACTTTTAGGAAACGCACTAGGGCAGCTGAGTATACCCCTACTGATTTTGCAAGAAATTTTGCAAGGAAACAGCAATAAAGCCCCACTTCTGTAAGGCAGCTGCCGTGGGAGACAAACTCCCTCACCCTTCCAACTGCCCTCCAGAGACACCAGAGGCACAAGCTGAAAATGCTGCCTGTGCTTCCGTTACACCTTCAACCTGGGGTACGGGAGCGACAAAGAGAGGAGTCTCAGTCATCAGGACAAGCAGCTTCACAGACATTCACAAAATTAAAGCAGCCTTAAGTATTTGCATAGGAAAGGAGAAAAAACCACCATAAACAGAAGTAGCTACATCCTCACCAAAACCCTTAAACACTCCCTCATGTCACTGGTGTTTAAATGGCAAATTTAGACTTTCCTGTTGCAAATGAACGCTTCATTTTGGGCATTTGCTCCTCCTGGCAATCTAACCAAGCACCAACTTTGTGTTAGCATACTGAAAGCTGTTTCTTGATTAAAACCGATCAGTAACAGCTTCCTTCTCTGACACCTGTATTTCCCCCACATGTATACTCTGTAGTTGCTTTTTGAGATGCACTGCTCTGGCCTGAAGAGAGCTGTAAGAAAAAACCCCCGGAGTTTGAAGTTCATCCCAAATACAAAACATTTCTGCCTTCCTCTTCCAATGAGCATCTCCTGTCAATCACATAGTACCCTGGAATTTCTAAGCTATGTTAACATAACATAGAGGTATCTCTAAACACCTAAAAGAGGCATCAAAAACATATTTTCCTTTTTGTTTACTCCATGGTGTAAGAACTGTAAAAATAGTTGAATAAAATGTAAAACAAAAATATGCAAAAGCTCAAGCTACTAAATTAAATACCAATGCACAGGATTTTTAAACAGCAATCGAGTTTCTTGTTTCAATGGGTATTATTTAAACATCAATTCATTCCACAATAGTTTTAAATTAGGGGGAAAAATATCAAACACCTTTGAGTGTTTCTAAAAGAATATACCCCGACTCGCTTTGCACATGCCTCAGAGGTTTAACTAAAAATCTGGCATCACTAAGCATTAAAACAGAGTGAGGAACAGTCTAAAAGAGCTTAACAATTCTGACAGCTATGTGCTTCTGCAGCACTATGTCCCATTAAAAAACCACATCATGCTCACGTCAATGCTCACGGTGTCAGAGCACGCTGAAACTGTTACTTGGTTTCATTACAGATGTTTTAGTATGAGCAAAACCAACACTGTGCCACTTGGAAGTAAACAAATGGAAAATATGTTGAAACAACAGAGGTTCTGGCACAACCTCTATATGCGCCAAGTTGAAAAATAAAATCCTTTAATGGTAACGTAATGCGGCACAGGTGAAATCCTTAATTGCAACAACTAGCAGAACACATTTATGACTCATTCAATGCATTTCCCCTCAAAAACTAAAATTAAGAACAGTAACATTTTAAATTTAATGTTTAGAAGAATGTAAAGATATTTACGTTTATATTTGTGGGGGGTTTTTGGATGTCTTCTAGCTCAGATTTCTAATAAAAGGTGAAATTAAAGGGTTGATACTGAAAAGTTTATTCTGTAAAAGAAAGTTAACAAATCTCTAGCAGAGGATTCTCAAGCTTTTAAAGCAAACCCAGACCTACAGATACTTATCAAACATTTACAGTGGTTTGTTATGGTATTCCAGGTTACAAAAATGTAAAGTCAAAGTGACTTAAATAATTCATTTAACTCAAACTAAGCTGTGTACAATTACTTTAAAAATATACTCATGTAAGTTTTACTTCATTATGGCTTTTCTCTTTTGAAAAAGAGGACACCAGTATGGTAGATTACATTTTACAAAACTGATCTAAGCAGAAAGTAATTTTTATCTTTCAGACACTGTTGCAGGAAGATACCTCCACTCCTCTGTCCTGCTTTGTTCCAAGAGCCACATATGTTAATGCCCCTCTCAAAGCTCAAAGACCATTCATTAGTAAAGTTACCAGAGTTGCTTCTACTACTGGTAAGGCTTTTTCAGAGTGCAAATTACTTGATCATTTAGTGAATTAAGCTCTCATTTCTGTATGCTTGCCAAGGACTACTGATAGCTGCTGCACAGTGGCCATTATTTCAAAAACAGGACTATCAAATTCACAACTGATCAAAGACGTTTTTCAAAACCTTTAGAAATCTGCCATATCAAGTCTCAAACTTTACACATCGTTTTTAAGCAACAGTTTCAGTGAAATAGTTTCGCTTTTTAAATTTATGCGGATTTCAAAGACTGGGACCTGAGTTGTCTGCAAGCTCTGTACTAAGCATTCATTCCCCAATTTCCCACTGGAGCTCGCAGCAGGCTCAGTAAAGGTGCTGACAAGGTCTGAGACATGCCTGTATCAGCACAGGACTGATAAGCACAACAGAGTAGGGCCCTTATCCCTAAATCGTAAGGAAGCTGAACCCTCTGGGACCAGCCAGCTTAGTACATGTAGGCCACGAGTCTAGGGACCTTCCAGGGGCAAAAGGACTTGCTTTAACATATGGAAGTTTCTATAAAGCAGTCAGTTTACTTCAGGAAATTCTAAAAGTTAGGATCAGTTTAGAGACACTATGTAGTTCTTGTTAAAATTGAACAAAAGACCATTACTAGATACCAAAAGCAGACAAAAGGTCAGAGCAGTTCCCTCATCACATGCAAGCCTTTCCTTTCAGTTCTTAGTCTGCACTTCAACTGGGATGTGTTCACCAAACCAAGAATAAGACTGCTATTTATTTGTAAAGCATCTTTCAACAAACAGCAAAGTAAAACACGGTTTCTCTAATCAATTTTTTGTCCAGATTATTACTCCATATTCTAAACCATGTTATAAAAAATCCTGAGGTTCACAGACACTACTAAACAAGAATTTAAGAGAAAAGCACTTGTGAGGCAGCGATATTTAAGCTCTTAAAAATCTACATGCTGCATTGTTATCATGTCCCAGTGTATTCTGATTGCACTTAATTTTTCCTTGAAGTCCTGTGTCAGTTATGGAAAAGGAAATTCTACTTTCACTTACAGAACAAAGCAATATTGTTTGTAAAACAATGAAGCAAACAGACAATGAACAGACTATGAGCGCTGGCACAGGCTGCCCAGAGAGGTTGTGGAGTCTCTTTCTCTGGAGACATTCAAAACCCGCCTGGATGCGTTCCTCTGCAACCTGGTCTGGGTGATCCTGCTCTGGCAGGGGGGTTGGACTGGATGATCTTTCGAGGTCCCTTCCAACTCCTGATACTCTGTGATTCTGTGAACCCACTTGGGCTCAAAGCCTGAGACAGTCAGGCTGACCAGGCACTAAAATCAAAAGACTGACAGAATTTAAAATGCACAGAAGCCTGAAGAGTACATACTGCACAACTGCCAAAAGTTTACTGATATACAACATTGTATTTAAAAATTCAGTGGTACGTAGTGCATGACAAACCAATCCTGACAGCTAGAAAAATCTTCAACAGCTTATAATAAAAGAGTCATGCTTCTTCCTTAGAAATGCATGTGCAAGACATCCTGTATCATGTGTCCATGACAGCTGTTATGAGGAAGGGAAGTCTTGCAAGCTGCTCAGCTCATTCTGAAAGTCTCAGAACAACTGACTGCTAACTCCAGCAAAGCTGTTCCTCTTGCAGATAGTGTTTCCGAAGAAAAGAGAGTGCACTGAAAGCATCTCACCTCAGTCTGGTTGTGGGTTAGGATTTTTTTTTTTGTCACCATCCTTTCAAACCCTAAAGGAACACACCATAATCAAACAAAACTGCTTAGAAGAGAACCATCTCTACGATTTAACTGTTCAGTAAAAGATTTCATCAGCACTTTCATAAGCCGCAATAAGATGGAGCCCCTCTTACAGGCCCACATTGTATTTTTTGCTAACAAATGGCAAAGAGGCAAGAATTTCCTAAATTCTAAAAACATTAATTTTCCAAGCCAGCAGCATTAAATCTGGATATACTGAGCAACAGCTGACCAAAGCTAAGAACTCAGTGGAGAGACGCTTTCTATTCGGGAGTCTCCAGGCCTTCAGCTGTTGCAAAGACGACGAACTGGAACAATTCTCCCTTATCAAGCTCAGCAGAGCAATCTTAGCTCAACCACACACTCAATCACTGTGGCGAAAGCTTATCCTATGCACTGGGGTGCATTACAGTGCACAAACGTACCCCAACAGAAACCAAAGGCTTGGAAACACTGGGTGGGGGGGGGAGAAAGGAAAACAAAATGTCACTAGAACTTTAACTATTTTAATCCTTTAATCTTTAAAAATCCTCACACTGGCACAATTTTTTTTCTTGCATAGGTGATAGGAATGTGTTCTCTTTGAGCAATGATGGGCATGTTATTTTCACTTGTGAATACTGTGGAGAAATTTATTTGTACATATATACAATGAAGTATTGTTCTAAAACATCTGACTACCTAGTGTCTGGAGACTGGGAGCAACACTAAGGGATTAAAATCTGTACAAGCTGCCTATGCACCAGAACAAGTTTTTATCTAGCTGTATTAATACATTCATCTAAACTAAGCCCTCCGACCATCAGCTGAAAATTAGCCTGTATGAACAAATCATTCAAAGGCTTGACAAATGACTTCGATCTGAGAACTAAAAATTCCTGTAAACCCAAAGTCCTTCCCATCCATAAAGTGAAAATATACCATAAATTCTGCTTTTAAAATCCTAATAAACTGCAAGAGCAGTCAATATAAAATAACTAAGGAACTTAATTCTGTCTTCTGAGAATGCTTACACTGTATGAATAGATCCAGAGACTTCATCTAAGTCTTCACTCCATCTAGTCTTAACTACAGCTTAAATGAAACAAAGTAAACTATCCGGCAACAGCAATAGCAAAATACTACCAAAGCAAGTTTTCAGAGTTTTTTGGCTCCATGTTTATTTTGGTTGAAAGCAAGTATTCCCCACTTTTGGGTTTACTCTTTAAAACTAATGCTGAAAGATACCTTGGAATTTCCTGCAGCTGCTTTTTGTTCTAAACTATACATTGCAAAATAATCCAAGTAAATACATGCACCATGAAACAGTATCAGAAAGTCTGGTTTCCTGCAGTGTCACCAATTCTGCAGGTGGAAAACATTGCAACACTCCTGAATGCAGAGATTATTTCTGCAGAGAAACTGCTCCAAAGTGAAAATAATCACGGCTCACAAATTTCCACAACACACAGATTTAATTTCAGGTCTGTAATTTTGCCCAATCAAACAGTAATAGCTACATACTGAATTCTGACAAGCTCTAGTTTTCAAGAAGGCTTTAAAGATTGCCCTACTATAAAAACAAACCAAATGAAATGTACGAAGACGTAAGGTGGGAAAAATATTGTAGGAGAGGGGTCTGAAATGAAGGGGAGTCCAAAATGAAAAGGAGTCCCAGAGAGAGCACACAGAATTTGAACAGCATACCAGAGAGACAGCAGCTTGGGGGGATATCTAAGAGGCACATATCACAGTTCCTGGCTCCTACTGATTTTTAAATTCAGCAAGAGCCAGAGATTTGTCTTGCACTGAGAAAAGATATAATTGACCAGCTGACTAGCAGCATCTTCCAGCTCTGGTTTTTCTCTAGCGTAACTAATCTTTGTTTTCAGGGCAGGGGACAAAAAGAAAAAAACCCCTTCCCCCAAAAAAACCCCAACAAAACCAATCAAACAAAAGAAAAAAACATGCACTGATCTTGAAATATCTTTGCTTCAAAATTAGTAGTGCTGGAAACTATTAATGAATTACTTTTTAATCCTTTGGTGCTACTTGACTGGATTTATTAACAAAACAGATATACAGGTATACTTTGAATAAAAGACAGTAAACTAACTAAAGTAACTAAAAGGGACCAAGTTAATAGGAGATCTTAATTCTTCCAGTGAGATCAAGTTAGGCTGTGTTACCTTACCACGGGATAGGATAAGAACTTGATGACAGCCTCTGAAAGCCACTATCAGAACTCGCAGCAACTTCCGAAGCCTCTATAAACTGACAGTATCCCAGCCCTTGAGAACTAAACAGCTACTGTGCATTGGTCTCCCCTGATACGAGGTTTCTTTATTGAGAACCTAGTAATTTTGGTAAACATAATTCAATATAAAACTTTCAGGAAAACCTTGGGTGACTGAGTGAATAATCCAAGCCAGTCAGTTCTAGCCGCAGCAAGTCAGGATAGAGAGGAACTACACCCACTATTTTTTGACCTCTGTAACAGCTAATGCTGTAACTGCCCTCAGGTGAGGTACAAAGTTACACCAGAGTAAATGCTCCTGTGCACTCAAGAAGTGAGGTTAGTGCAAAAGTCAGCATAAAATGCCCAATTCTACAGTTGCCTGGCCTATGAATTTATTCTGTCAGTACGTTAACTGAAAAATCCTGCATTGATGTATTTCAAATCACAAAGTCTGTTTTCCGTTTAATGATAGCTCTAGTTAAACTGTTGCAATTTCAAATACAGACCAAGATCAAAAAAGAAAACGAACAGCTGAGAGAAAGAGACAAAAACAAAGGGAAAGGTCTAGCCAGGGAAACAAAAATCCTGCATCCTGCCAGGAACACTGCCTCTAGCTTCCAGACAGGAAACACTCACTGCCTCCAGAAAAAAACCACTGGCGTCAGGAAATGGCAGAAGCACCATGAAACTTATCTCATAGCCAAATCTACTGTAGAATGAAAGGAGAACTTCAGGAAAGGAAAGGAAAGACAAACCATCTAGTCAAACACATAGACCTTTGCTTACAAATACACAAGGTGAAAAGTTCAATCTTACTGATGCTGCTCTGAGGGAAAGAATTAGTGGAAAGGATTCTTCCAGTCCCACTGAAAAATAAATAACTAAAAAAAGACCAGGCTGAACAGATAGAGCCCATTCAGCACTGGCAGAGCAAGAGAAGGGGAATGATCTAGCAGCCTTTACAGACAGATTTCACTAGCATTATAGTGTAAACACTAGTTAAAAAGCACAAAGCATGAAAAAGCTGAATGCTTATTATTAAAGTACATCTGAGGCCATACCTATGCTGGAAATAAAATATATGCCAACAGGAGGAGTTACTCTGCCAGCACAGTTATTCCACCGACATCATCATCATATACTACGCCAAAAAATATGCAATGTCAGCAGACAGCAGGATTTAGCCAGGTTGATGTGAGTTCTTCCAAACATTTTTTCACAGAGAGCAATGCAGTGTAGCTGTAACAGACTGGGGACTAAGCAGCGTCTCCCTATGCAAAAAACTGCTACTTGAAATGGCTAGAAAAGTCAGGGCATAAACACCCGCTCTTGGCTTTAAAGCCTTATTCTTGTGAAACTTTTAGCTCTCATTGCCTCGCTAATGACATCCAAGCAATAAGCAGCACGGGGGAGTTCGTGAAAGCCCTGCAAGCCCCTGCGTGTTGCCCAGAGACTTCACAGTCCAGCTGGTCAGGCAACACTCCGGGTCACACGGTGCTGATGAAACCTTAGCAATGCCGATATCCTGGATCATCAGAATGCTCCACACCAAACTAAAAAAAAAACACTCAACGGTTCCCTGCTGTGCTTGACACATTTAATAGCAGAATACAAAGCCAGAAAAAAAAAAATAATGCACGGGACCAACAGTGATTTTCCTGTCAGTCGAGGAGCACTGCAGCACTCACTCAGTGAGCCACTGCCGGAAAGGAGAAGCATGGGTCGAGATGTATTTGTACTATTTCATTTACTCCATGACTTCTAGATTAGCAAGTTACATTTCCACTGACAGGCCCCACAACACAGAGTATTTCTGAAATACAAATCCCTTGCCCTCATGCTTTTGAGGAGGGGTTACAAAGCCTTTTCTCTTAACACTTTCTCTGCCCACACACCCCCCAACATTTACACATGCAAACTCATGTATTATAACATGTCTATAAATATGCTTTGATGGGTGTTACTTTTTCCTTCCACGCAGCATCATCTTCAACAGCTCTTTCTACACAATTATGGAAACATCATTAGTGAGGCCTCTTTGTGCGACAGACTGTGACACATCTCAAACCATTACAGGCACAAAAGAAAAAAATTATTCAAGCATCATGCAATTCCTAGAAAAGCTACTGTGCTTATTTTCTCCATTATTCAGAACAGCTAAACACTTTCTAATTATAGTCTCCAAACAAACCTGTGCTATTTCAGGTTCTGAGGTAAAACCATACTTGTGGTTTTTAAATGGTAACACTGGTAATATACCTTCAACTATATCCTTTTTAGTAAAACTTAAAAAACCCAACACCTTAAGTCAGATTTAAAAGCTTCCAGACCACAGAAACATCACATTTGGTAAACTGAATTAGTATAGAAGATGATGCCTCAGGCCAAGAGTGCTTGTCAGCCTAAACCTGAAACAAAGTCCTCAAATATCGGGATGATTTTTCCTTTAAAAAGCTGAGTAAATAACTTGTAAACACTGCAAAAGCTTCTTGTTTATTTTTTAAAATCAGCTGCAATCCTCCAGCTTGACTTCAAATCCTGTCACTGATGGCCTTAAATATAGCTACCCTGAGCTGTCTGCACCCAGATAAATCTTAGATGAAACAAGTATTTAAATTGGATATAACACACAGGCTTTCATACTTATTTCCAAGTCAAATACATTTGTTTAATCAGCAACAACAGAAGTCAATCCTCTGATCATCTTAAAAATAAAATACCACTTTTGCTGGCAGATCATAAATTCAGTGTCTTTAAGTCCCTGCTTACTTTCTACTTGCAAGTTAACTATTATGCATTTCAAACTGAAGTAGATGGTTACTGATTTCTTTTCTTTCTGCATAACTAAACCTAGTGTTAACACCAAAAAAAAAACTTCCTTGAGCAATAGGCATAGCTTGCTTCTGAAAAGTAACTTCACTTGAAACATCAGCAAAGAACTGTTACTGTAATCCCAGTTTAAAGAGCTAAAAGCAATGTCCTGCAAGCCAGGAGTGTCAGGCACAAAAATTTACGGAACAAACTGAGATGTTTGTAATAAACAAATGGGACAATACATCGTTTGTCAAATACATTTTCTACCCACAAAAGATATACACCGAGTAGCAGGCTACAAACAGCATTCATGACGATTCCCCCCCCCCCAGCTCCGAACGCTGCTGCAATTCCAACCTGCCATCATCCACAGCAACTGAGCGCACAATGCAAAACCTCACCCTAACTTTGCTGACGTCAAAGTTTTGTTGCCAACAGCAGCTTTGGAAGCAGTTACATAGCACAGTGGAGACTTAATGCAACTCAGAGGTTGGATTCCCGAATCGGAAAACAATTGCAGAAGAGCAGGAAGAGGGGGAGGACGACTTTGGTGTTTCAGTCGGAGACTATGGACAGCTGTGTCAGGCAGTCTTTCTGTGTGCCCGGGTCGTTTTCCAGGTTTCAGGTAAAGTCTCTGTATCAGCCAAAGCCAGTACAAGAACACAGCAGCGGTGAGAAGAGCCGAAGAGGTCAGCTGAAGCAACCAGCTAAGCAGCAGCTGGAGAGCAGGCACAGCCGAGGCACAGCCCAATGCCCTGCTCACCACCTCCTGGCAGGAAAGCAGCGCAAGCCCCCAGTTAGCACACCTTGGCCCTTCAGGCCACGCAGCCTGACCCAGACAGAGTGAGGGCAGACAGCACTGCATTTGTCTTCCTTTCCAGCTTCAGAAACAAAACAGATGCCTCAAGTAAGAGAGTCATTTGAATTATTCTAAAAGCAGAAACTGGAGCCAAAGCTAACAGTTTGTATACTCTGCAGATCACTTAAGACTACTTGGATTCCTGAAACTGCCTGCAGGCACCATGTCCACAGTGGTGGCAGAATACCTCACACTGGCTATCTGCAGAACAAACAATAATATCAAAAAGATCTCAGAAATTAACTCAAAAGCCTCCTCGACTCACTCAGCTTTTCACAGCTACCAGGGTCACCTCTGCTCCAATCCTGCACCACTCTCTCTTTAGTCAGAAAGGTAGCATTCACTTTCAGCAAGCCACACGCAGACATGAAGGCACGTTCACAAGTGTGACAGCTCATGTGACAAATCCTCAAACTCAAGCCTGTACGCAAAAGGACATTTGCAGTCATCTCACTGCACAAGAACCTTGCAAGCCATCTTCACGCCTTACTCTCAGCTACTCACATACATTTATAATAAAAGGCTCCTCACTTCTATCAGAGCTTCTACATGACATACAGTGAGCACCACATGAAACAGAAGAACCCTGTCAGAGGACAGCAGCAGCTGAATGTATTGCGTTTTCTGTGAGGGTTTTTTGGTTGTGTCTTTGGTAACAGGGGAAGGACGATGGAGATGGCCCTTTAAGAAGATACCCAAAAAGTTCCCCCTTTCCCTTTGTCAGACCCACCTCTGACCAGGGCCAAGCCAATCAGTGCCCCTGCAAATTCATGTATTTCAGGGGGGGTGCAGGGCATGTTCTCTCTCTGGCCCCGACCCTGCCTGGATGGGCTTGGCCAGCCCAACCGCAACTTAAGCTTAAGCCCTGCTGCAGCTCCATCCCAAAAAAAAGAGAGCCAGGATCTCCAGAACCATCAGAAGAGACCTGCAGCAGAGAAAGGAGTGGGGCCTGAGGAGAACAACTTTGAAGGACACCAAGGTTGGTTAAAGGAAAGAAAGGAGAGGGAGGAGGAGGAGGACACAGAACCCAGGTTTCCCCTTTGCAACCCGTGGCGAGAGCCAGGTCAACTGGCCTGCAACCTGTAGAGTTCACCGGTGGGGCAGGGCCACATGAGCAGTGGCTGACCCTGAAGAAGCCGAGACTCCGGGCAGCGCGTGCTGGAGCAGTTCATGTGTGAGGGAAACTGCAGCTGTGGGCAGACCCAGATTGGACTTTTGAAGACTTCTTTCCCCTATGGAAAGGGGATGGGCACGTGGAAGCAGAGAGAGAGACTGGGCTGAGTTTTCCTACTCCTGAGGAGCACATGGTGTGAAAACCAACTGCAATCCCCACTCCCATCCCCCTGCACCTCAAGGCAAAGGGGGAGGGGGAAGGTGAAAAAACCGGGAACAAAAGCTGAGCCTGGGAAGAAGGGAGGGGTGGTGGCAAGGTGTTTTGATTTTAAGATCTGGTTGTATCTCCCATTGTTCTACTCTGATGTTGGTAACAAATCGAAATTGTTTTGTTTTTATTCCTTATGATGAATCTGTCTTTTGCCTGTGACATTTTTAAGTGGTGAGAAGCCCTCCCAGTACTTATATTGACTAGCCCTTTTTGGGGCATCGTGGTGCTCAGTTAGGCACTGGGCCTAAACCACGACACTGAAGCAGATTTAAAATACGGGTTTACAAACCTGCACACGAACATTCAAGGATAACAACATTTAGCTTCCACAGTCACTGATAACGTGACTCTGTTCTTGAATGAAAACCAGCTCCTGGGAGAAAAATAAGCATCTGTCAGAGAAACCAGATAAACCAGAGATGATGTCGACATTTGAACGAAAACCAACCCCACAGAGCTTAAAGTTTCATATTCACAAAGGGCCACCTCTGCCTCTAGATAACCTGGTGACACTATCAAACATTACCTGGAGTTAACTGCAGTTTACCAAGAGATCCTGTTCCAACTCAGTGGACTGTGATCTGGACAAACCTGTTACTTGTGTTTGTCATCTCCCAGCAAGACCAGATCAATACAAATACCTGGACACGATTGCAACTGCTCTCCAGAAAGGTACAGCTATCACAGAAAGAGCTGCAAGGATTACTACACAGGTATAAATCTTGGGCTTTGCTCTCAACCCACTTTTTCTCTGGCTGCTGAAACAAATAAAAAAAATGCAGTATGTTTTGTCAGGGGGTGGAGGGAAGGAAACAGCCAGGGTAAACAAAGTCCAAAACTCAAGTTTCAAGAGTGGAGCATTAACACCAGCTCCACTCTTCAGGCAGCACAGAACGGCCTACGAGCGAAAGTGAAACATATGTGCAAGAGATTATTTTTTTTCCCCCAGATATGCCTTGTAACACAGGATAAAACTTGCACAGAATGAATAAATATCCTTGATGACTGTTTTGTATTCAATTTGAAATGTACTTCTCTAACCTTGTTACGCTGCAATATGCGTGTGGTTTCCTTGCTACAGCTAGCATGAGAAACTGAATCATCGCTGTAACCGTGCCAAAATAGAGAATAAAGCAGGCCCAATCACTGTTATAGAAGAATGAAAGCGCCCTGTAAAAACCTCAGTTGCACATCTGTTTCCAGCATAGAAAGGATTAACTTTTTCAGTGATTCTGAAATTTACCGACTTTACCCAAAAAACATAAGGCATATAAAATGTCAAAAAAGTTCTAGTAGTCTAGAAGTGAGACATTTTAATCAGATCATTTTAACATGAAATGTTATTCAGAAATTAATTCTGAAGTACTTCTAGCTGCTTTTTCCTTTTTTCTCAAGTCCTTTTCTTGCTCACACCTTAAGAACACCATCAATAAAGGTATTCATGACAATTCCCTTTCTATTATAATTTCTGACCTTTTTGATCTGCAATCCCACTGTTCAACACTCATCCTCAAACCATTCTACCAACTGAAAACTATCAAACACTGGATTGAAGGAACATAAAAGATTCCTCACTCTTTTAAAGCTGCATGCAACTACAGAAGTACTCTGCTGCAAACTTTTAGCCAGTATTATTAAAGAACCCTCCTTAGGAGACCAAAACTGTGATCACTCAGGAAAATAAAACTGTCACCTTGTAGCTATCACAGCTGTATAACTGTGATAGCTGTGCAATGGAATTTAAGGAAGCAGAAAGGCAAAGGCACATCCAAAAGGATGCTAACATGAAAACAGGTAGAGAATATGAATAATAAATGCAGATAAACTAGAACAACAATCTGCGAAGTCAACTCGCATGTCACAACACTATGTCCGAAAAGGAACTGTTCTGCCTCACATTGCAAGACTCATTATTTACTTACACTAACAGGCTTTAACTCAAACTGAAATGTATGCTGAGTGCAGCCTTTTAAAATAATTGCTGGTCAGGCTGACATTGTTCAATACTGGGAAGATAATACAGCTATATTTGAAAATATACCGCTTTGTTTTAATTTATTTTTTTTATATAACTGGACTAGTTTGTATCTGCCCACAGTTCCCCATCAGAGAGGTTACAGCAGCTTCAACTGCAATTGCAGCTTTTCAACAGGAAAGACTATCAGAAACAAATCCCTCTCCTTTCTGCTGAATGTCCTCCACACATCCACTCACAGTCGCCTCTGGAACCACACTGCTAGTGAGGACTGTGCTGCTGAGACAGAAGGGGAGAGAAAGGAGAAGACAGAAGAAATAAGAAATGGGTGGAGTGAAAGATAAGCTACCAGAGAAGTCACAAGTCTCTACAACTGGCACACTGATGCAATATCATTTGTTCACTGATTTCACCTCACCAATAACTCTGGTGCCATAAAAATTTCTGAGGAGGAAAGGGGAGGAGGGGGGGAAGATGTGACAAATTATTCTCAGAACAGCAAGAAAAAAAAGCAGTACAGGTTTTTAGAAGTTGCCCTTTTTTCATTAGGTACTTTCTTAGCCTGGTGTAAAATAATGATACGAGTGACATCTTCCACTCCCTCCTGAAGTCTGACTTGAAAACAAAGAAGGAAACCAATATACAAGTTTAGATCACACCTGGGATTCAGCATTTGTGACAACTAGAGTTCCTGCTTTAACTTTTTATCTTAGTAAGGACCTCTTTTCTTTTCTAATCCTTTTACATTTGTCTAGAGTATCAAGATACACCGAGAAAGCAGAGTTACCAAGTCTCATTATAGCAAAGCAGGACAATAAAATTTGTGTTCTAAGTAAGAAGATATTTTTCATGTAGAATCAAGTATTTCCCATAGCGTACTTAACTGTACTACATAGAAGTTCAATACAGCCATGCCCTACCTGGCAGGAATTGCATTGCAAGGCTACTGTAATCACATCATTACTGCTTCTGTGATTACAGGAGACACAACCTTATCCTTCTGTCCCCAGAAAGTCCTTTCCCCAGTAAATGTTATCGACTTCTGACATACAACACGATCAAATAATCTACAGATAACAGAGGCACACAAACCTATACTAAGAGCTGTTTGGACATTTAACATTGCACACTTGAGTGCTCAAAAATTAAGGATAGCAGAATGCAAGTTTTCCGTAAAGACTAAGTTCAGCACCCCCCACCCATCCACTTGATTATGTAGCTGATGCACTGGAAAGCAATGCAAATGTTGGTCCAGTCTCAGCACATATGATGGGTAGATGTGAGTATCTGATCCTTGTCACTGTTTTCAGGGACATCAGGACATTTCTTCCCTTGTCCACAAGAGACCCAACTGCCAGGGTGTTACAGGCAGATGTGTCAATTAAGTGAGGCCAGTTGCTTTCCAACCAAGCAACTAGCTGCTTACTATAGGGACAGCTTGTGAGTACAGCACCGGGTGGTGAACTCTAGTGAGAGAAGACTGATCCTGTCTGGATCCCACCCAGTGCTCTAGCAGCCAGTCCCAGGTGTTGGGGAGAAGGGCCAAGTCAGATGGAAGGATCCTAAAGGCTGGGTCTGGCTTCTGAACTTCTTGTAGGATCACACAGACTGATTTTACTGGAGCTGGCCTCATTCCATGGATGACTATTTCTCATTTCCCTGTTAAATAAGGCCCTTGTACCTTACCTATTGTATATCTTTTGCTTTGTAATATTCTACAACACTGAAATCACAACTACTACACAAGCCCACAAGACATTTTACCAGGCTGAAGACTTCGAAAACATTAACAAATCAATCTTCAGAGTAATCCTGTGAAATCTTTGTAGTAACTTTATAATGGAAGATTATTTTTCCAAGTTCGCAAAATGGGAAACAGACACCAAGGCTAAAACGGCCGCCTAAAATAAGATTGAGATATTGCAGGCTGCCAAAGCTGTAAGGCTGTTTTGTGTCAGTATAGGATTGTATAGGTTCAGAAGTTATGCTGAGCACTGACAGCAGTAGCTGCCTGCAGATCAACATCAGATTATATAAAGATAGGCATAAAGAAGAACAAACACCTAACTACTCTATAACTGCCTTGCCTAATATCAAATAAACACCCTACAAATGAAGCTACCACAGACTCCTCATTCTAGCATTTCCTACCTTTAAGTTTATACCCTAGCACACTCCAAACAAAATGTGGCTGTTGTTAATGATTTTAAATGTCAACTTTCTTCTCTTGTTGGGGCATGAGGATGTTCTCTTATACGAGTTCATACAATTTAGTAATATGCAGACATCAAATGAGAAGGCTTAGCTAGAGAATTAGTTTCTCTTTGAAACTTCTGTTCCCATAACAGGTTTGATTAATACTGGTCAATGGGCTTCTAAAGAGGAAAACAAGAAGAGCAAACATGGGGTGGTAGCTTAGGGGGGACTATCCAGGGCTAAGCTTCCCACCCCTCCACAGGAACTGAACCCACGTGACACTGTGCTGGCCCGGATGTGGGCCAACACCTAGCACTGGTTAAGTATAATACCTGTGAACAGTCCCTTCTTTCCTTCTATCATTTTCATTTGCAGATGCTCAAGTTTGAGAGCTACAAAAAGACATGTCTGGCAGGAGAGGAACAATAATGGGAAATAGGGGAAAAGTATAATTAAAAAGTTTGAAATCAGCTGTTTCAGTAGTTTCAGCCTCCATCATCCTCAATTCCTCTATCACAGCATGCAAACTCTTCTTCCTACTCTTCCTCAAGGCATATACTCATCCCTATGCCTTCTGTCTCCTCTTTGCCTCTACCCACCACATCTCTCTATATCTTCTCTGAGGAGAGGAGTTCCCACTTTGTCTCAAGCCTCTCAACCAGTCAGAGAACCAAGAGCAGAAGCAGCATTTCTGCCTTTTCACTTGGGTCTCTTATTGTTCACTTGATGCCTGGCAGCTAGGAGACAAAATTTAAGTATCCCACCAATTGCTACAATGGCTGAAAAAGTCTGGTTGTGTGTGAAATACTCAGGAATTTAGGTGCTTCACAAACCAGTCTTCAAAGAAAGTGCTCAAAACAATTTTCTAAAGTTGCCGTTCTTTGCAAGTTTTCACAGGGAAAGAATAAAGATGAAGCAAGGTTTCTCGAAGGAGAAGAAAGAAAAAAGAAAAAAAAAAGACAGCCTCTTCTCCAAAACACAGGCATTGTAACTTTAACCTTCTCAGAGCAGTTGAAAGGAATTATATTTTTAAATAATAAAACTTTCTTCTGGGTACTCAGAAACAATATTTGGTGGAGTTTTGTTTATTTTAATATCCAAGTTGAGCAACAAAATAGAAATGTTTCAAACGTGAATGCTTTGTTTCATAATGTGAAGTACTGAACAATCGTATTTACAGAACATACTGTCAGTTTCAAGTACTGTACACACATACAGCCATATACTCCTAAAAAGACAAATTCTTTGTTGCTTACTTGATGATAGCAGCCTCAGTCAACATGAATACCTACCACATCCATTTCCACTACATCATACCCATAGCATGTGTGTAAATGTGTCTTCCTGTATATAGTGTAAATTCTAAAAACAAAGCATGAAGAGAAAGGATGCATCACTCTTAATTTACAGATAGGAGGTTGAAGCAGACAGATAAATGTGACCTGCCAAACTCTCACAAGTACAGCCTGATGACAGACGGGAGAACGTGGCTTATCTCAGTTAGCCTGGGATTGCAGGAACACTCAGCCTCCTACAGCTGAGCCACTAAGCATTAAGCTACAATAAATAACTTCACAACTTGCACTCATTTGCCTGTACTATATGTAGCACATCAGTCCAGTCTCTCATCACCATGGCTATCCTTAAAAACATTTCCGAATCCCACCACCATTTGGAGCAGAAATACAGCATGTTTTTTCCTCCCTCATACATATCCCCATAGTGTCTCTCTCAAAAATATATATACTACATCAATACAAAAAGATTGTTTCTCTCTTTTATCCACTGTTCATTTTACACTACAATATTCTCCATATGACTGACATCACTGAAGAAAGAGCCTCTAAATTTTTCTTTGCTCAGCAAAATATGCAGTCTGTAATGGTAGCCTGGAGGTATTTAATGCCATTCAAGAGCACGCTTTTCTCATCCTTGAAGGACCCACATATCTAGAAGGAAAGAAATACTTGATAAAAAAGGACAAACAATCCCAAAGAGCTTAATGGCATTCCCAGTACTAATACCACTAACTATAAACAGAAAAAGGTCAATATTTTAGATGAAATTTTCTATAGTGAAGTGCCTAATAAAACTTAATTTACACATAGAAAACCTCACTATAAGAATTTAAAAGATCGAAGGCCTTGCTTTTCCTTCTCCTAAGTGAAACAATCTTCCTTAACTGAGAAATAAGCATGAACAAGACCAAGTCTGCTATACTATCACTCAAACTATTTCTGAAATGCAAGTTCAGAAAGGGTTTAGATACTAGACTACTCTAATCCCAAATTCAATTAAAAAAGCCATTTAAGCAATTACTTCATTTGATTATGTTTTGTAAAAGAAACTGCAAACCTCCAACTGCCTTCTAGTTCATAAATCCGTGAGTTACAGCATGAACTACAACATCATTAAAAGAATACCCTGTTGGAAGTGCTTATCTTTATCCAGGCAATTCCTTGAAAGGTGTGGGATTTAGCTTTTATGTAAGACAAAATCTTTCCGTACACCTTATATATAAATATATATATATATACACGTACACACACACTACAAAGACCAAAACTATATGCAAACATCCTAAATCTTACAAGAATGTATAAAAATATTACAATTGTAATACATTTCAAGATACCAGTTTTCATAACAAAAAGCATACTGTCATTTAAATAATCATCGACACTCCCAACTACCTCAAAGTTCACCTGAACATAAGAACAGTTGCACTCAATTTCACGAGTACAGGATCCTGTCTCCAGAGTACGTAAGACTCCATGATGCAGATGAGGATGAAAGAAATCTCCCATTGGGCCTGTGCACTAAGCATGAACTCTTAACTTGTCAGATTGCTTTCAAATCCAAAGAGTAAGTTCATCTCCCTGCCAGTATGTTCTAGAACTTTCTATATTGCCATCCATATAAATACTGAATCTCTCTTGATACTGTGAATTCCCCAAGAAAGTCTATGGTAATGAGCTCAACGGCCTAATGAAATACAGCTTCAAAAATTACTCCTTTAAAATCAGTACTTAATTTGCTACTGAATATCCTCTTGTTCTCACATTATGATATGAGATCAGGTCTAACTTATTCTCATCTCTCTCATATCTGAACAGAATTACCACCTAGAGAGATGTGAAGCCCTTGGAGCAGTGGGGTCAGCCTGGAAAGCAAGTGCATGACCAAAGACTGACAGAGGGGTGCACTGTATAAATCTCTGCACATTTACAGCTACACACAGCCACTTGTAATACAGTAAATGACATATTTTCTAGATTTACAAACAAACAGTTGAAAGATGCTTGTTTCTGCTTTTGTCAGTACATTAGCAGAAAAACAGGAAATGAATCAGACTGAAATAATAAACCTAGAGAAGAAGCACCACGAAATTTTTTGGTCTTACATAAGATTCATTCTTTTTTAAAGTGACAAGAACTTCAACAGACAAATTGATCTAAAAGTCACAATTTAAATAGGGAGTAGAGTTAACTATGGATTGCTCAGAAAAGGAAAACAGATTTGTGTCTTTATTACAGCATATCACAGGTCTCTTCCACAGTCTCTGATACACCACATTTTCAGCTGCCTATTGAATAAATGGAATTTAAGCGACCCACATACAAGTGCACTGACTGACGGAACAGAAGCCAAGATCAGAAAAGACAGGAGGGCTGCCAAATACACATCAGTGCCAAATTACAGTGAACTCTTAATTTTCTTTCCAGCCTTGCCACATGACAAGCTTTATTTCAAACAATTCTGGGCCTCCATTTTACAGATACGCTGTTGATACTGCATTTACAGTCCACTAAGGCTTCCCTCAATGAACTTTACGAAATAAGATGCAGTGACAGCAACAACAAAAATTAACCTCGAGTTCTGAAATCACTTTCCTATGCAAGTGCAAATTCTTGTCATCCTCGAGCAGCATTTCTTTTGGACTGTCCCAACTCTTAAATAAGAGGAGTAAAAATAAATAATCATGTTTAAAAAAAGATAGAGAAGCCAAATATCCATGAAAATGTCTTTCCACAAAAAAATAAAATGGCAGTCAAAAGCCAGATTATTTTGACTCAGTATGTCATAGGACATTTTAAGACATTAATTGCATATACAGAAGAAGAGCAGAAACAGTCTACAACCCCAACTAGACACCACAGTAATCAATTGAACTTCAACTATGAACTAAAATATTTTTTCTCCCATAATCAAAACTAGTCTACAGGGTAAAAAACCAAAACTGCATCCAGACCAGGTATGGTTTTTGTTTTAATAACAGATTTTACTGACAACATTTTTTTCCTCATACATGAAGCATTATTAAACCTGGGATAAAATCCACTTGGAGCATGCTGGATGTCATTCAGCTGACACTGGTATCCGTTTCAGTGATTTAATCCCAGGCTGCAGAGTTTTCACCAGCCAGCTGCAGGGTCAAAAGGAACACGTCTCCCCAGCCCAATGCGTAACTTCTGTCCTCTCCCAGTCTGACCTGGGCAAGGGATTTGGATTTGGTTTGGTTTTAAAGGAGGGAGGGAAATTTGACCTCCTCTCAAACACAGTATTGGCTAAAAGAAAAAAAAGAAGTGGGGAATGTAACAGGAGTGTTCTGATACTCCTCATGTTACTAAGATTTCTTAAGATACCTGACCAGGTGTGCACAGCTGAACCAGGTATCACGCTTTGGCTCAGAGATTCATTCTCTTTCTTTGTTTTTCTTTACAGCATGGGCTTGATGTAATTCCCTGCTATTTCCATATTCCCCTCTGATTACATATAACATCTAAAATAGCCCACACTTTTTATCAAAATCAATGAAGAAAAATACGTAACATTTTAACAGCAACCCAATTGTGCAAAAATTCCTTTACTCTCTGTCTTATTTTTCATTGTTAGTTTAAGCACCTCAGAAATATATTAGTTAGCCATAAAATAGTTCACAACCACAACTGGCAGGAGGGAAAATTTTTAAACTAATGCTTTGGATGCCAGATGCTCCAGTAATTCAAAGTTCTGCCTTTTAAAAAGAGTATTAGGATACAATTTTTGGTGAGGAATGTAAGCTACCTTGGATCTGGAACAAGCTTGATAAGAGTGTTAAACCAAACATATAACCTTGATGTTTAAAAATATTATGGCCACATAAATATACATTAATATTTCAGTTTTCTAACAAATTTTTTTTTCGAAAATAATTCTTCCCAAAATACCAAATACAGGATGAAAAGCAATGTGCTCTATTACGATGGAAGCATACTGACCTATTCTATCCAATAAACAAGCTTGCGAAGAAAAGCTTCCTTAAAATAAAGGAATCAAAGTAACTTTATTCTAAAGAAACAAAGTACATTTTTATCTAGTTGTGACAGGGATTTTTTTTTCCCCAATAATTTAATTATTTTGATGCTATAACATTTAATAATATGCCCTGATTAAAAGCAAGAGGAAGTCAAACCAATTACTGAGCTAGGGAGAGCATTTGGTATACAGTTAAACATATTAACTATAAACTAAAACATAGTTATTGGATTCATATGTGATTCACACCTGGTCTGGCTTGTCAGCAAGAATAAAATATTTCACTAATCATAGACTTGGAAAATGTTTCTCTAAACCTACCAAAAAACTGCTGAGAAGTGAAATTGAACTGATAGAAATCTTAGAAACCATGTTATTTCCAGGAGATTGCTGAAAGCACTATATTACACAGCATTTCATTAAAGTGTGCTCCTTTAACACTAAGTTTTGATAACAGACCAAAGCAAACTAAGCTTCTGAAAATACTAAAAAAATGCTACACTTTCAAACACAACAAGAGTACCTGCACTCATCATCCTATGAGGATGAGGGAAAGCAGTCCTTACAGGTCGGATGTGCAGAAGAAATGAATTATCAATGGAATCTAAACAAGACAATTTCAGGAGCACTCAATACTGCAGTTATAATGAACAATGACAATAAATAGGTGTCCAACACTTCTGAACATTTGATCTGTGTGCATATATAAGCTCATTTGAAGATCAAGTATCTACAGGCATCCTAATTAAGCAGCCTTTGCCAATAAAAACTATTATGTTTTAATTATATTCCTTAAGTAATGTCCTGGTTAAACAGAACATGAGAACAGATGCTATCTAGTCTATTTTTGGGATACTCTAGGTAAATAGTCATTGAAAAATAAAAGACACTGCCCTGCAACATCACTGCAGAAAAATTTCACTGTATTGCTTCTCATCCAGGGAGCTCATCTCCAATGAGAAGTTTTCTTTTTACATTACCATAATGATACGCAACAGATGAGCACAAATCCAGTAAAACTTTTCCAATGCTAATTCACAGAATCATTTAGGTTGGAAAAGACCCTTAAGACCGAGCCCAACTGTTAACCTAACACTACCAAGTCCACCACTACATTTTGATCCTAACCTAACCTAATTCAAGATGTCTCATATTAATTCTTTTCCTATAAAAGGCCCAAAATGAAAATTCCCATAGACTGACACACATAGATAAGAAAATCTAACAAGGTACGGTATGTTTAGTTTTTACTCATTTGAGAAAGGAAAGTGAAGTTATTTCACTTTTGAAGGAAGTTGTTTGAAGCCAGGATCTTCACTGTTTATTTGAAACCATTTATTTCCTCCTACAGTTCCAAAGAAAATAGTTACACAAATACATTAGAGGAAGCAGGTGTATAATTTCATTGAAAAGCTATTTAAGTTTCTTAAAAAGGAACTTTATGTTAGCACAGCAGATCTTTCAAACATTGCCTTAAGTTATGTGCTAGAACATATACTTTAATATTTACCTTACTACTTTACAAAAAGAAAGCAACTACAGTGTATTATTCCATAGTACTAGCAAGCTCTGCTCTGTGGCCCTAAACAAAACTAAATTATCGCAGTGCCAGGAAAACACCAATGTCTCTTCATATTGTAAATTTATGAAGAAAATTTTCAACATCACCAAAATTAAATGGTAAAATACCTAGGGAAATGATAATAATAAAAAAACCAACAACCAACCAACCAAAAAGACCTGTTAGCTAGACTGCAGAATATCATAAGATACTACACCATTTGTTTTCAAAGTGCCCTCTGTTTTAGTTCAAACGTACTTATTTTATAAATCAGTAATCACTTAAGTTACAATAACACCTGGAGTTAAGACCAATCAAGCTTTATATACCTTTAAGAAATGTACTTCCATGGGAAAAAAATAACACATTTACAAAATTCTATTAATGTGCAGTTTGCAGGTTTTTTTTATATTTTAATATAATTTCCTCCAACAATGCACAAAGCAACTCGACGAGGACAGAAACATGGCAGACAAGTTCTACAGGAATGTAGATAAATATGAAGATATTTCTCTGCATTTTAAGATGTTGACTACTAATGGGAATGCAATACAATGTCCAGAGCAAGGGGCTCTGGTATAGAGGGCCTCCATGCTTCGCTATCTATTTTGAGAGTCCTACAGATGAAGCCCCTACTGAACGAGGTAAAAAGGTTTAAATTCATACAAGTACTTGTCCATGCTGTCTCTGTTGCAGGTTAACCTACCCTGCAGCAGAAATTCAGAACAGGGCCACCTCGCCCTCTTCAAGAGCCAGGTCCAATATGCAGTTTAAACTGCCTATAAGGTAGGTTTAAGCTAAATCTGCAGATCTGAATGGAAACAAGGGCATTCATGTCATTATATTAATGGCTGTAGGTCAGTAAATTCCAAGAGGAGGACATTAATAAACAGGAGGTGGCAACAGGTTTAACATTTTAAACCACCGTGGCTATTTGCTAAATTAACAACATCCTTACAATAGCACCTAGGCTTCCAAAGCAGCTGGTTACACTGTTCTGTGGGACTAACTCCCAAAAGGCAATCATCTACCAGACCTTACTTCACAGGCCAGATTCAAGCAGCACATAAAAGAGTAAAGTAGTCCTACAAAACATAGCAGCAGGCTTAAAGCAAGGATGGATATAGCACCTCATGGTTAAACAGCAGATGTTATGGGGGAGGAGAATGCAAGCAGACAGCCAGATTAAGTCAAATTGGAAAAATATAAGCATGCTATTGAAAACAGAAACCAAAGTTAAATGCATTGTGACTCACCTAATTTTTACAGTTTAGTAAGTCATTTATTTCAAAAGACAAGAATTTCTTGTTAAAAGAAAAGCTAGTAACTCTTTTATTGCCTGACGCTTCTCACTGTAACATCCTGTTTTCAAATTGTGTAGAATCTGCTCAAGCAAACTGGGCTGAAACTTTACATACTAAGATCTTTCTTAGTGCTCTTATTTCAACCAAGCTGCTCAAGCCAGTAACAAATAAAAAAGATATCCCCCACCAAAAAAAACCCCACAGAACTTCTAATGAAGAAAATAATCTTAGAAAATAAACTGAATCCAAAACTTTCAGTATTTTCTCTGGAAAAGATTAGCACTAGTACACTGAGGTTGGAATTTGAATTCTGACCTGTGTATCTAGGATGAACATGTTTATCAGCCTTCCAGCCATGTAAATATAGTCATGTTTGGAAGTTTGGGGGAATCGGAGAAGACAGCTACATGATTTTCAGCAAAGAACATATATTTTACCTGCTAAAATAAAATCTCTCCTGAACTTGATCCAGACTAGAATTGAAGAGAACCTTCCTTTCACTTCCAGGTGCACAATATGCTGAGTCAAAGTACCAGAAAATAAAGCTAGGAAGCTGACTTAATCCTTTCCAAGATCGTACCACTAAGTGACAGCAATGTAGAAGATACTCTAACCAAAGGTGAAGGAGGCAGGATTAAACTCATGGAGAGGAGGGGGCTGAGGGAGAAAGAGCAGATGAAAACAAGAACTGATATAGTCCAAACTTCCTTAGAGCAACCTGACCTAGGAGTAGCCCTGCTTTGTGCAGGGGCTGGACTGCATGCCCTCCAAAAGTCTCTTTCAACCCTAACCATGCTGTAGTTCAAACAACAGTGGAAGTGGTGGCTGTCAGAAGGGCGACTGAAGTCTGCACCAAAACGGGAATAGGATAAGACTCCATCAGAGAGTGACAGAGAGAAAAAACTAAGAAAATCAGATTGCAGAGTGAGGAGACCAACAGGAGTTGCTCAGGGCAGTCATTTGAGAACTCTAGCACAAGTAATACAGACAATATATCTCATGAAAAACCTCGTGAGGCCAAAGAACTGACTGGCTGATCACAAACACTAGAGGTAAATGAGCTAGCAAGCACAGGGTGAAGATGACAAAGACACCCTACAAAGAGTAGCTGAACTGGAAACAAAGGGTGGAAGCATCTCCAAATGACAGACAAGAAAGACTGAGACATCAGACTAGGTATTGAAAATGGTATGAATTTAAACTGGCTAAGATAGCTTCCTAACAAAAATAATAACTGACTAAATGTGAATAGGATTTGGATAAAACACTTCACTATGCAGAAAGTAAAAGGTACATTGCTGGTGACAAATAAAAATGTACCAAAAGCGGCTTGTACTGTCAAAGCATGCCTTCCTCTAGAGCTCATCCTCCACAGTCCATAGACATCCATAAAACCCTCTGCATAAGCACATGGATCATACTGTCTAGAGTTGATCCCTATAAAGCATGATAGAGTATTATTAGATACCACTAGCTCAAATAGCAGCACTCTGCCTAGTGAGTAGCTTCCAAACCTGCTGATATGATTGCAATTATTATTTCTAACAGCTAGGAAACAGCACACAAACTACATTAGAAACAACTTCATCAAGTAAACAGAATTAAGCCCTGGAGTCTGGAAATGAGTGCTGAAATACCTCATGATGGTTTAATTGCATGGGTTTTTATCCCTTTCCCCATATAAAACCTTTGGCAGGTTCACACTTACCAAGTCACTACACAGTATTTTGCTTGTTCTTGCTCATTGTGCCCCCTATCTAAAAATAACTAACTAAAGTACTCCATATAATGCTACATAGAAAGCAGGAATTCATTTCCTCATAGGCCACTGCAGAGCACCAATAGGTTAAATTAACACTGTTGAAATAACCAACTACCATATTCATCCCACTGAAGTAGCATGGCTATTATACCTATTAACAGATACAATCTTAAAGCATATGATTAAGGATGGATTTATTTACCAACCGCAGGTAACTGATCTGAGATAGCCTGAAAGAAATTAAGCTTTTGGGTATGTTGCACAGCAAATTATATGTTCAAAGATATATACACACTCCCCCAGCATTACCCACCTCTAAACCAAGAAATACCACTGATACTACATAGTCAGGATTCAGACGCCTTCATCATGCAAGAAAATCTTTTCAGTTTTCATTTTATCTTTATCTGCATTTTATCTTCAAACTTATTCAAAGGAAGCAACTGCCCTAGAGGCTAGGTTTATTGCCACCAACCTAGTGGACTCCTCAGTGAACAGGGCAAACATATTCTGATGCATGATTCTCCAGGGAAGAAAAAGAAACCAAAAACACACAGCTGTATAATTAATGACTATAAACTAATAAAGGTAGGCACAAAAGATTATCAAATTGTTTCTCCAACCTTAATTCTGGCATTTTTGAACACTTAAGAATTTGACCTGAAACATTAAAATGACAATAAACTGCATGCAACGACAGAATCAATTTTACTTTGTTGACATGTGCAATCCTTCATGTTATAAAACCAGGACAAATAAGTAATCTAATTGTTGCAGAAGCCATACCTACCTGTTTCTAGTATTTCTAGTGCACTCATCATCATGGCTTCTGAGAAAAAGTCTAACTGCTAGCATCCTGAAGGCATCTTCCTTGTCTTTACAACAAAAAGACAGAGGTTTTGCATTCTACACTATTAAAACGTGAGCCATTCTTCATGTACAAAATGCATCGTTTTGCAGAATGCCCACTAGAGAAGTTAAAGTTCCTGCAAGCACACCTCGAGTTACACAATACTTACTCAAAACCATACTCCAGTCACCTACTTTGATGACTTGACAGTCCATGGGCATGGTGGTGTTGAGTTGAATTTAGAGGTCACTTCCAACCTTGAAGACTATGATTCTATGTCATAATGATGGTAAGTCAAACAACCTTCTTTTTTGAAGGATATCAAATCACCAAAACAAGGTTTTACCTTCCTCATCAAATATCCAAAACCACCAATATTCAGTTATTAGTCTGCAGTAAATGTACAAAGCAAGAACATATTTCAGAGAGCTTCAGTACCTACACATTGCTTTTTTACAGATAAAAGCATCAATCTATCAAGGCTTTCCATAAAACATTGTATTTTTGTTCACTCTACTGCCAACGGGAAGCTCCTGCCTTTCACTTCTAATTTGTTCTCCCACTGAATGACTTTTAGCACAATAAAACTATTCTTCTGCCTACTCTTAGAGGTGTGTTTCCATGCATTTTGGAACAACCACCAATCATGTCAAAATACATATTCTTTACTATTTTTACTTTTAGCCACCAGAGATGAACAAAAGTAAATTTACAAAATATTCAAGAGAATCCATCTCACTAATGCAGCATACTGTGACTTTACATTAGTTGTGCATATGCCATTTTCTGTATAATGGCTTTAAAAGGTGTAAGTGCAAAGATCCTCACAGCTTGTGGTTGGTAATTTAGGCTGAAACTGTGACTTAGAAATTGTTACCCTTAAAGCAGAAAGTTAATATTGTATGACCTTTTAGATAAGAAAAATGATATGATTACATAGCCCTAAAAAATAGAGCAGTACTTCACACCTCAGAAACAAAACAGGAGAAAAAAGCAACAATGAAAACAAAGCCATGTAACTGTCTTCATATTTTACTCAAACAACACTTCTTGGTCTAGATCCAGCCACGATATTATGCTGATTAGGGCAGGGTGTAGGAGGTGGGATAAACCGTTTTCACTGCTTACTGTTTTAGAGAAAAAGTTGAAATGCTGCTGGGCAGGACTAAACAGGATGCTTCTATTTAACCCATTCTCCAATAAACACCAACTCCTTGCAAAGCTTCCATTCAACAGCAAAAGATAAGTTTATCTGTCACATCATATACCCTATCCACTAACTAAACTAACACTGAAAACAGGAGAGCTTCTTCTTCCTTTCCCAGACAGGCAGGCAGCGTGTAATCCTAATAATCTGAATTCTTGCAAGGTAGGATCTTTCTCTTAGTTTATCCTTGTTCTCTTTTCATTAGCTAGTTAATCCATTACTTAATTCATTTTGGAATCATCTTTAATTGTTAATAATGGAAAGACTCAGGACTCCTGTGTTGAGCCTACAGGTCTCTCTTCTATTCTTACCCTGGCTGAATTTCTGCCTGGTGTCAGGTCACAGAAGGCAAAGTTCACTTCTCTGCAGCTACACACCAGCACCACAATGTCTGAACAAAAGTGTACTGCCATGTGAAGGATGGGGAGGAAACAACAGCAAATAGAAACAGGAAGGGGAAGAAACTGGGGGGCAGGAACTAACTAGTCAGGTAGGAACTTAGGAAGGAAAATACTTTTGTCACTAGATACAAAAATCCCTCAGTCCAAATGGAGATGGCTTAAAACCATACTGCCGTGAAATGAAGAGAAACAGTGAGTACAATAGCTTTGCAGGTTTCTTCTCTATGTTGTCCCACAGATAAACTTGCACTGACTGCAGAATCTTACATTTCAGGAAAGCAATGGCCGGGCTTCACAGGCACTAAAGATGCCTTTGCTTAAAAAGGACCTAGAAGTTTGATACCTCCATCTCTGACCCTGAGTAAAAGGGCTCCTGCTCTCCCAAGATGTATTTTTAGCAGTGTCATATAAAGGAAAGCTTGACTCCTTTTTTTGAGAATGCAAAGTCAAACAAAAAGTAAGTACCAGATACAGCTTTACAGGTAAAATGAAACTGAGAAGGGTAATTGCTTTCTCAGGAAACTGAGGCAAGATCTCCAACTCAGCAAAAAAATGAGTAATTTTAAATGTTTTATTCTGTTTACGTTTGATTTAAGTGAGAGGAACACAAAATCAGAGCACCTCCATCAGTTCAGACAGTGGAGAAGTCTTTGATAAAAATTATTTTTCCAGTACACTTTCAAAAAATAAAGTCTTCAACCTTGAACACATTTCATCTTACAGCCACTTATCTTTGCACTGATCACCATATTAGACCACACATTACAGAAGCACAAAAGGCAGACCCAAAGTAAGACACTTCCCAAAGTCTAATCAGAAGGAAAAGTTTCCCAGCAGGCTTCACCTTTGCCAGCTGGGTTGTCTCACCACAGCCACTATTTATTCCCATTCAAATGTTCTTCCACTATTAGGTGTTTGAGGGAACTGGATGCTCCCTGCACAAAGCATTTTCATATAGAGAAATGCCAAATTATGTGGCAACAACCACCCTCTGTCAGCATCTTCACTTACTACATACAGTCCCTGTAAAGATGTTCAGCTAATACTTACTAAAACATTTACTGTCAAGGTACAATTAGATCTTGATACAAGGAAGAGCTGAAGCACTGAATATGGGCTGAGCATATGGCCCCCAATTATCAGGTCATAAAAAGCCCAAAGCACTCATCAACTATCTAATTTAGATAGAATAAAAGCCTACTATTTCCTAAAAATGGTATAAATGTTTCTTCATTTATACTTCTGAGTTCTGAATGACGATACTGCAGAAGATCTGCCAAAACATCCCTCCCTTGTCCAGTCTTATTGAAATATGCTGCGAGTTCTGTGCATCATGTACTATCAGCAAAGCAAATGGATGAATGACACATTTAGCCACGGCACCACCAACAGTCTTTTCCTCTGGAATGCAACCATTATGACGCTAAGAAAGACTCTTATTTGTCTAAGAGAGGACAGTTAACAAGGCTATTTTATATAAATACTTAAAAATAAAAGCAACACGCAGCAACATTAGTGCTGCGATATCATCATAGCCAGAATGCTGGCCAGGTAGCACTGTAAAATCCCCATGCCTCAACTAAAACTTTCAGTCCCACCTAAACCTCCACTGTTCAATAGATCCCCTGAGATGCAGGACCACTTCACACTCTCTACAAACCATTTTTTAAAAGCATACACAAGGTGAATTTTTCTCACCAGAAGTCTTATATAGAGCACTAAACAATATAGCTGGAACTGTCTTACAGATTTAGCATGTTCAGACAAAATTAAAACATGATTAACTTCATGTGGCTGGTTTATGTGAAAAATCTGATCATTAACTGTGAAATTTAAAACTGATACTTTTATTTATTGAGAATATGCAGCATCAGTGAAATACACTGAGAACAAAGCAACACGATTCTTACAGCAGAGGCAGTTCCTCCAGTTAGTCCTCTTGCTGAAGCAGTTCTTCATTCACTAAAATGGAACAACTGAAGGGGACAGCCAGGGGCTCCAGTTTAGAGTAAGAGCTCTAATCTGCCTGATGGGAGCATCTAAAGGACCTATGGAAATATGTTTAACAGTAATCTGTCTCAACTATAAATGGAAACAGAAGAGAACTGACATAGTCCCACAATGACAGTTTCTGCTGAACAATAACAGGATACTTGCATTAACAGAGTTGTGCTCTACTTAGCAAGCAAAAACAAGTGACTATACCAAATTGAATTGGTACAAACATTTCTGCAAGACGCCCTTCAAGTGTCTTGCTGAAGACATCATTAGGGGATATGCTGGTCTCTAAAGAAAGGAAGTTTTAATGGCAAAGGAAACACCTGTGTATATGTAACTTTTATTTAAGTTCATTTAATTACATCTCTTTGCTAAATTGCTTTAGGTTAAAGCTGCTCTTACATCAGCTTTCCAGACTGGTGCAATGTAAAGTGAACCTGTTGGAAACTTGTCCTTTAGAAGGAAAAATTCTGCAGCTATTCTTGTCTTGTAGATGGCAACTACAGTTGCAGTGCTCTGGTTACCTGGTCAACAAGATACTAATAGTCAACCAGCAGGAGACTGACTTCAACCCACAGTTTTAGAGTGGGAAAGCCCACAGTAATCTTTTAATTGCAAAAAAGTAACCTAAATTGGAAGCACTCCTATTTTATCTCACTCCATGGATAAACCTCAAGGTATGGTTAATTCCTCTTAGAAGCACACAACAGCTTCCATGGAAGTGAGGCAAACCAGGTGAGGCCTTCCTCACCTGCCTTAATGAGGAGGGTGGTATCATAAGCAACATCTTACAACTCAGCTCTGGGGCCTTTCCTTCTTCTCTGAATTTTACTGTCTTTGAACAACTGAAAGACTATTCTGAAGCTGGTATAATTCATGCTCGTAACAGGAAGAAAACTTCCAGTAGAAGCCTGTAATATTCTAGTCTCACATAACATCTACAGTTTTCTTCAGATATCCATTGCTTTGTTTTGGATCTTTGTGTCAGTACCTGCACTAAGAAAAAAGAAAAAACAAGCAGCCCACGGCAAAGAAGGACCAGCGATCAAAACCAAGGTGAAACGCAGTTCTGCAGTACTTGAGAATTGCCAGAAATGTGCGTGAAACAACCAGAGGTCACTGGAGAAAGAAGACTATGCTGCCTTATGACTCAGATAAGCAAGTCTCTTCCGTAAAGTCTCTTCTCATCAACTAAAAAATAACCTTACAAGAAAGTTTGGGATAACGAGGTGAGCACTAGCTTATAGAAGTCTGGAAGAAATCTGCCAACCCATAAACATCAGCAATAGACCAAACACCTACTTATATAACAACTCATCACAGAGCACTAAGAAAAATAAATAAAATGAGTGCCTGAAGAAATCTTCTGAAGCAACCTTCAAGTAAATACATAAGAGGGAAGACTGAAATTCTATTTGAATTCTACTCCTTAGTTCAAACTTGCAGTTATTTATTTGGATTGTTATTTATTTCTTCATTAAAGTGGAATGCATGATATCCAAAATCTAATCTATATACCACACAAAAAGTCTTTAAGGAAAAACTGAGACCTATTTCAATGAAGACAGAAAAGACAAATTACTAGAAATTAACTAAGATTAGACTAAATCACAGGTAAAACTTCCACTTCAGAGAATGAGGAAAAAGAATTATACTGCAAAACTATGAAAAACAACCAATTCTCTAAAATACAGTATAACTTTTTACCTTCTTGGTAGAAGTCTAGCTCCAGGTGCAATTCAGATGCTTTTAGCAATGTAAGATGCAACACCATTCTCAGTATCTTGAAGCTGTTACGTACACCGATTCTTTCAGCTACACATCTTCCATCAGTTAACACAGAGGGGACAATGGAAACTTAGAGCTAAGATAAACACAGAAAGAGAAAAACCTGAAATCAAATTCTTTACAGATAAGCCAGTGTTAGAATTAATTTTATCAGTCCTTTAAAGAGCATTTCCTGACTCTAAGAAAGAATGAGGCTGGCTTGCAACTCAGCTACAAACCAGAAATCACACTAAGAGTAGAGCCTAAAACATGCATCCATCAACTCATCCTAGTCAGGTATCAAAATTTACTCTGCTAGGCTGGTATGTGGCGTTTATGTACAATTCAGAAAACAAATCACAAAGCTAATCATGGATGTCTGACCATAGGCCAGAGTAAACTGACCCCATAATGGAGACCACAAGCTTGGCTAAAGGCCATCATAAGACAGTGGTGCAGAACATTATAGTTGTACTGCAGAGTTCAAAGATCTTCCTTAGCACTTCCAAACCAGAATTCAGGCTTCCTGTGAAAAAAAATTAACCATACTACTTTGTTTACCTGGAAAGGAGGAGAGGAGGGTAGAAATTTTTGTGAGGAATACTTTAATATGACTAAGGAGGAAAAAGGCCCAAGCAAACAGGTAAAAAACCAAAACACCACCACCTGGAGTGGTTAGAAAGAATCACCTACCCACTAAACAAACACAGTCTGAAGTTTTTGCTATGGGGAGCAGTATCTAAATGCTGCTAATTAATAACAAAACAGTATAAACATTTCCCATCACAAAAGGCTCTACCCAACTGCCAGAAGAATTCAAGGGCTTGTGCTCCTTCACAGGTTGATAATATTCACATAAAACAAGCTTTTCTAATGCATATATTAATGCTAGTTGGGAATCTCACAGCTAAGGGAGTTTTAATGAATCATTCACTAATGGAGAGACCAGGATTTGTACACACTACAAAGGTAAACAAATACATCTGCTAAGTATCTTCCTCCTGAGCCTCAGCTAGCATAATTAATCAAAATCTGATGACTGCTCTATATAAGAAAAGTGCCATTTGTCTGGCAGATTTAAGGGGAAGGGGAGAGAAGAAAACCACACAAGCACATTTCAGCTCCCTCTTTCAGAAATGGTGATTTGATGACCGCAAACTCAAAAACAGCTGACAGCATAACAGCTAGAATTCAGCATTTCATAAATGCTATTTATAAATGCTGAATTGTATAAAGCACAGCTGAAACTCTTAGCATATTTCAATAAATATGTATATAGAAGAGTTACACATAAGTAAAGCCTTTTACTGAACCCATTTTTACAAGTAGCATTATTGCCATTATGCAAAAGCAAAACTTTTATTTTCTGGACTAAACAGGCCTAGTTCACATGCAATTAATAAAAGTGCTTTCTCAAAGCTTTAAGTACAAGCTTAAATGTTTGCAGTTAAATAACTACAATTTTTGAAACTGTTAACTAATGTTACACAGCCATCATTTCTAAGCATGCAAGTGAATTCTGTTAGTTGGGCAATTCAGAATCTATACTTCAGTTTGATCTGGATATTATACTGAAAATCTTATTTTCCAATGAACTTAGTAGAAAACATTTCATCAGTTTCTGAACTATTGTTCTTTGGCTGACAAAAAAAAAGAAATTATTTTTAAAAAACTTTGAAGGAAAAAGTAAATTTATGGTTAGTTTTGGCTATAGAATTAAATCCTGCAAGACCCATTCCCTAAACTGCCTTTTGCTTTTTAAAAATAATCCTGTCCTTGATGACAATTTAGATAAAGCACTAATCAGTAATAATGCCAACTACAGTATTCTAATAGAAACAAATTTGTTGTACTCCTCACAGGGAAACACAGGCACGGTTCCAACAAGCGACCACAAGGGCACAAAGGCTTCAAATTTTTATTTCTCTAGTCAGCAATAACTGCATTCTACTACTGTCCCTTTGGCATATCCCCATAACTCTGCTCCACTACTATCCCACTGGCAAAGCCTCATTTCTTCCTGTCAGAGAGTACTGGAGCAGGAGGGGACAGGCAGAAGGACACCGCCTCTTTAGCTCACTTATATGCACGCTGCCTTTCAGATTGGTTTTTTACCTATTTTCCCTATCCTTCCCAGATGCGCCTGCAATAGTTGCTGTGCATAATACACTGCCAGGTGGAAAACTCCCAGCTCTGCAGAAGGACCTGTGCAAGGAAAACACCCGGTATGACCCTGGCTATCACCAGCACTGCCCCCCCCACCGCCCTTACAGCTGCGGTAGGGTTACCCCAAACCCCCTCCACTCCTCAGATACACCGGATCCGGGATAGACAACAGAGCGCGGATCGGTAAACGATAAACTCCCGGGGGGCAGGGGCACGAACCCTGCCTGAAGGCCCGGGAGCTCCGTGCACGGCTCTTCCTGTGCCCTGCAAGTTCAAGT
>NW_010166109.1:0-27398 GCF_000695765.1 Mesitornis unicolor
TTACCACCCTCATCTTGAAGGACCTTTTTCCTAATGTCCAACAAACATACCTAATATCCAGTCTAAATCTACCCTCCCTTAGTTTAAAATCACTACTCCTTGCCCTTCAGCCAGTCGAAACAAGCTGTTCCCACTGAAAGCAGGACCACGAGGGCGTTTCCTGGGGGAGCTGCTCACCAGGAGGAGCTGAACGCACAGCATGGGCAGGGTAGCACCCACCATCGCCTTTTCCCATCGTTTTCTTGCCCAGGAGCTCTGGAGGATGAAAGCCCAGGACATCCAGTGATGCTGCACTCATAAACATTCATTTGCAGGCTCATCGTTAACGATGGGGATCTGTTAGCCCCTTCAGTCCAACTCCTGTGCACGTGTCATACATAACCCACCGGGGTGGGAGGGAGAGGAAGGAAAGGCTGTTGATGCTGTGCAATACCCCATCCCAACCACAAGACCAAGAGAAAACACTCCTGAGGACCCAAATATGATAAACTTCTCTTACTTCAGCTCGACAGGAGCTACACAGAAAGGAAGATTGGACGCCCTTCGCCAAGGCAAAGCGTTTAATGCGCGGCTGCCCTGGCACGGCACCGGTTCCTTCCTGCCCAGCACGGTCATAGGCGATGCAGTGCAGCAGACAACCGATTTCATCAGCAACCTGGGATTTGTTTTCGCAAGCAGGGATCAGGACGAGATCCAGGAAGGGCAAAAACCCCCTCGGGGAACAGGAGACAAAAGGACAAGATTATCGGTGTAGTGGTGGCGACTGAAAAAAAATGTTATTAATTTTCAAAAGCGGTGTTGTCTCACGGGAGCAGGAAGAGCCCCCAGCTAACAAACACAGTTACTCCTGCAAAGAGCCATCAAAAGATCAGGAGAGAAGGCTGCAGCTGTGAAACTCCTCTCATTTGAAAAGGGCCCACAGGTCACTGCCTCGCACACAAAACGCCGGGAGCACGAGGAAGGTGCCTGGCAAAGCACAGCCATTAGCACCACTGCTCCAGTCGGAAGGGCACAAGTCCTGCTCCAGCCCTGCTCCCGTCCTCTCCTGTTCCTTGCCACAATTTCACAACCTTTGCCGTTTCAAAAGCCCTTCTGACAACTGCACCAGCGAGCTTGGAGCTATTGTACACCAGACTCTGCGCGACTGATAAATCCAGGCTTCTCCCTCCGCATCCTGCGTACGTAGCTTACGCTGCCTACGGATCAGGACCACAACTGCTGTAAATTAAGAGTATTTTCACCTCCTTCAATGAACTGCATGGGTTTGAGCTAGCTGGAAATGCAGCTCCATCTGTGATTTAGGAGACTGAGCCTAAAATACCGAAATCGATGGGAGCGTTGGACAGACAGGAGGTGGCCACCTGAGCGTTCTCAGGCTGGGATCACTTCTTCCGTGCTATGCGCAGTGAGCCAAGTGCTCCAGCAGCAAGAAATATCAATCCATACCCGCTACAGAACGAACAAAACCGGGCGGTTTGATGCTGCAGCCTACACCTACGTCCCCCAGGACTTCTGAACAGGGAGGAGAGAGAGATCTCTCCTGCTGAGAGTAGGGAGAGTGATTCAAAATCAATCTTTGGCAAAATCAGAGGCTGTCGGGACTCGTGTTAGTGAACTCCCCTGCCAGGCTGATGATGTTTAACAGAAAACAAGAGATGGTTGTGTTGAGGGCACAGCAGGTGAGACCTGAGGAGGACATTCACGCTTGGTTTTATGTTCTCTAAGCTCACTCTAAGCAGGGAGAGGCTCCCTGCTCCCCAGTGCCCAGGGACATTTGGGCCATGAGCTGCTATCTCACCCGGGTCCTGTATCCTCCTGGAGTTGGGTGGCATTAAGATACCTCCTCTGCTCTTCCTCTTGAGCTGGCAGCACAAAACTCTGGCTGTAAAGGCCACAGCTTGACCACGTGTGCTCCTCAGCTAATGGAAATACCCGGGAGCTATGGGTCCTTGTGCCGAGCCCTCTCCCAGTGGGTCCCTTATGGGATTACTGCAAATTGCTATTAGCTGGGCTAAATACTACAGACAGATCATGGAAATGAATTAACTCCTACCCTCCTCTCTTCCGTGGTGGATGACACTCTGCTCCTTTGGAGAAATTTCACATGAGGGAAGAGGGAAACATAGGACGGAAAGGAGGAATTTATTGCCATGTGGTTTCTTGTGTTGAAACACAAGCACTGAAACTGGTCCCAACGCCTCTGGTCATGCTGAGAGGTGAAGAAAGAGCCAGGGCCACATCCAGGTCTGGTGCCAGCCCCTTTTCCCTGAATACAGCGGAGATGAGCTCCACCTCCACTGTCCCTACACCTACACTGCCACACTTAGGGGGGCAACAAACCCCTTTGGTTACACAGGACCCTTGTTTTTAACACTTTGTGCTTTTTCTCTTCGCCCACCCTCAGCATAATCCCCCCTGGGAAGCACAGCCATCCCCAACTCCAAGTTTTTACGTTTTTCCCAAAGCTTGTTGGGTTGACACTGGAAAGCAAAGCGCAGGGCAGGTTCACCAGTGCCCCGGTGCTGGTCTGGGTGTGGAGCTGCATCGCTGCTCCCACAGCAGCCTCACCCGTGTACCCAGACAACCAGGGGCCCTGAACGCCTGCTTTAAGAAATAACGTGTGAGCTGATCAAACACGAAACTCCTGCCTCAACCAACGCACCCACAAGAGCTCCAATTTAGCTCTCAGATCCACCACTGAATATCGCATCACTACTGAGCCTTTTAAGGAAGCGCTCCCGCATCTTCCCAAATTAACGAGGTAACTTTTTTCAGCCAGACGAAGTTAAAAATATCCCCGAGCCAGGTAGGTGTCGGTGAAAAGCTCCTGCAGGGAAAACCTTGTCCCATAGCACCTGGAAGGAAGAAAATCCTTGCCCATCTGCAGGCACCGAAACGCAGCAAAGCCACCTTCCCAGCAACCAACCGCCACGAAGCCCAAGGACAACGCTCCCCGTTAATGCCGGATAATTTTAGGGCTTCAATTGCAGGCAGCCCATATTGCTAACGAAATCCTACACAAGACTTGCACTATCTACCGCAGCAGGCTTGACCCCCTTCTCATACGCAGAAGAAAAAGAAAACCCTCATAATCCTACAGAACAGCGAGCAAATAGCGCTCTCTGGGACTGCTTGAATACCACCCCATTAAAATACAAACGTGTTCCTACAGTAGCTCAGTGATTTTAAACACTCGCCATCTTTTCATTTCGGGTTTTAAGCACTTTGCCTGGCAACTGTCTGAAGGGCAAATCATTATGGAAATAGGAAGACAATTAATTTTCCTTTATTCTGGAAGAGAGGATTATTGGAATAAATAAAATAATCAGCTTAGACAAGAGCACAATTAAAACTTATGAAAAACAGAGGACTTTTAATTTTGTCTTTTCACTTTCCTTTGCAAATAAAAGATTTTCTTGGATGGAGTTTGCAAGGCGAGCGCAGAAGTTTTGGGAGTTAAATAACCTCGGACTGCTAACTCATGGTAACTCCCTATATGCCATCAGCAGGAGGAAGGCTGCCATTTCAGGCACTCTTAGAGCCACTTTTATTTATTTATTTAATATAACAACTTAGAACAGCCCCAAAAAAGAGATACAAGGCCCCTTCCCACCCTCATTTTGTAGAGAGGTGAGTCCAAAGCAGCCCCAGGTGTCACAGGAGTAAAACAGCACCGGGCACTGCTTTGCAGGTCCCTTCCCCAGCCAAGGCTCAGCCCCAGTAAAGCCACACTGACTCTGTTGAGAGCAATTAATTAAATTAATCTGGATTTCAAGCACACGTAGAAGATACTGGAACTGGTTTCAGAATCAAGCAAAGGAAGGTTTTGTGTAATGCCTGCTGATGAATGCAAAGCCAATGACCGTCTAATGGATGCCACTGTCTGAGGACACCACGTAGCACTGTGCTCTGCATCACCATTAATAAGGGTAAATGACTGTCTGATCCATTGTGACATCTGTGCATACCTACATATGTGAGTTAAGTCAAAAGTAAGGCATTTAACTCCCAAACCCCAATGGGAGAAGGGAACAAGAGGAAAAGGAGAGCTTTTAGGTTCATATCAGCAAAAGATGAAGTTACTATTTACTGAGAAAACTTTTGGGTATCTTGGTAAGAACTGTGCAGTTATTTCTGAAGGGCTCCTCTTAATAAGCAGTGCAAGTTATAAAAATAGTATGGAGGAAACTGTGGTTCAAGGTTGCGACAGCCTCGAGAAAGAAATAAGAGATAATTGATGGAAGCACAGATTCCCGGGAACACTAAGGACTGTAAAAGTACTGAGAAATCAAATTGATGATCTGGAAAATAAGATGAGATTGAGAATGATCAGGTTAGTGGGGGCTCCTGAAGGAGCAGAAGCGGGAGAACGCAGACTCTCTGTTTGCAGAGGATTATTAAGGAAGTTAGGGATGAATAATTGCGACCGTTCGCATGGTGTCCTGGCCAGCCGTGTCCCCAGACAGCTGCGTGGTGCCCCGCACCCTCCCGGGAAGGAGCTCGCCCATGCATCGGGGAGCCCACGTGTTTCAGCCAGCTCATAAATCTGAGCCTGGTCCCAGGAGCCGGCACCGTCGCCCTCTCCGCTGTGACACCGGCTCAAAGCTGCTGCAGCGATGGCTCCACGACCTCCCGGTGCCCACCCGAAAGATCACCCACACCCCTGCCCTTACGCAGGGAACGGCCGTCTCTGCTGCTTCCCTGTCCAGCTGCCGGCACTGTGGCAGCAAGTAGGTCACGGACGAGGTGGCGCTTGAAGAATCACCTGCAGTTCATTCCCTCCCTTTTTTTTCTTCTTTTTCTTCTTTTTTAATTTATTTTTTTTTTAGGAGCCACCAACTCACTTCACCACCATCAAAACCATCCTCCTCCAGCACAGCCCCCTCCATCCCTCCCGGCTGTCTCCTCCCTGACGGCCATGCTCACAGCCATCTCCTGCGTTTCTGCTCTCCCTGTTTAATTCCACCTTTCCCCTGCAGGTGCCTGCAGGCCTTCAAAGCAGGATTTTTCTTCCATCTTCCCTTACACCACAAACCATATTTTTCCAAGCGTAACGTACCACATCGCATTGCTTCTCTAGCGCTCAGAAGCCCAAACATACGTCCTCCACGCCGATCAATTCATTAAGCCTCATCCACCACACGAACGGAGTTATTCTACTGATTTCACAGCCAGGTTAAAAAAAATGCAACTTCTTCCCCTGTGCCTACAAATTCACTTATTAAGCCTCAGGGAGGATTAACAGGGAGTCCCCTTTGCCAGCTGCTGCTCCCAGGCTTGCTCAGGTCCCCTCTCGAGCACAGAGCTCCCACAGGGAGATGCCACGGGCCTGTCCCTGCGTCCCCCAGGATCTGCAGAAGAGCTGGAGCCATGGCAGGAGGGCTCGGGCAGAGGGAAAGGGCTGTGAAAGGACACGGAGCAAGGCTGCATCAGCAAGGAGCAGGTTCAGGGTGTTAAAGCAGCTGAAACGCAGCCATGAGCTGGGTTTCAAAATGGCCACCAAGGCAGGAGAGCAGGGGAAACTCCTCCCCTGAAGTGAGCCTCGGTGAGCACAACGGTGGAGAAACGCCGTGCGTTACAGAAAACCCTTCCACACAACTTCCAGCAGGAAGAGGACTCATCCCAGCAAATAATTACCAGGCTTATATCATAAAGTCTGGTTTTAAAGTCCTCGCCAATCGACTAAAGGCTGGCTGAAGCAGTTAGAAGGAGAGGAGCAAAGATACCAGGCTTTAAAGTGGTCACCGTTTGATTAGTAAAGGCTGGGCCTTCACTGCCATGTATAGCCCAGCACAGCGACCTCCTCCTCCCTGTGACTGCCAGGGCTGTGTGAGGTTTCTGTAGGTACACCTGTAAGGTTCACTGCCGTTTTGCTCTGTTTTCAATACAGCTCTTGGCTGCTGTGATACCAAAGAGGTGAGCGAGTCCCAAATTCAGGTTTCAAGTTTCCTGGAGTAAGAAGCAAAACTGGCCACGCGGGTAGACTTTTTTCCACAGAAATCTAAAGAGGAAAGCCTCTAAATTCAGGCAACGAATCCTCCTGAAAAGCCCGAGTTACCCATCCCGATAAAAGCACCCAGGAGTCCCTGCTCGCAGCAGGCGTTGCACCCATCTCAGCGGGCTGTGAGCTGAAGAACCGACCTCTGCTCGCTCCGGCCGTACCCCAGGGCTCACTCCACGGGGACACCCCGGCAGGGATCTGCAGAGCTCCTCCATCAGAGCCCAAAAACACACCCGCAAAGTTAAAACCGAACAGAAATTACATTTGGATGTAGCGATTTTGTTTTCCTTTCAGACGTCTCAGTTCCAGGGCTTGCTGGAGAGGAGCTGAACGTCCCCTTGGCAGAGAAGAGCCCTGCAGGAGGGAAGCAGCCGTGGGCTGAGGCCTGTGCAAAAGCTACTCCCATCCAGAGGCACAAAGTCCCCACATCACCCAAGGCTTGGAAAGGCTCAAGCACGGTGCTTCGTGCTAGGGGCTCTCCTCAGCCACTGAAAATAGCTGATTTTCCCCATTTTTCTCTAAAACAAGAGGAAGAAGAAAGCTTTACTCTTTGGCTTCCAGCCCAAATGCATGGCACTAAGGAAACTGTCGCTTCTGTCCTTTTGCTGAGCCTCTCCTCCGCTTTCTGGTGCCAGAGATGCCCACCCTGGTACTGGAGACCAAAGGAAAACGTTTAAAGCTGGTCCCAGCCATTTTAGGGATGAGCTTGATCACCTTTCCCAGTGAGGCTGCAATAAGGGACGAGATGACGGATCCAGGCTCTCTGAAGTGACAGCGATGGCCCGCACCGGGGACAGCCAGGGACAAGCACCACATTTTAGTGTACAAACCAGTCCTGGTGCCACGGGACCTCTGGGTCCTGTGCTGCTAAAGCAGTGTACACTTTAGGTTAAAGATGTATTTTTGTTACAGCCTGATCACAAGTAATTTTAAGGTATATTTTAACTTTCTCGCTTTCACCTTTGCTTTTCAAAACACTCTTTCCCAGCCCTTCAACCAACCGCACTTTTGTCACAATGTGATAGTTTTCCCCTGAACTGAAAAGCCCTCGTCATGGTGACGGACACGTCGCTGGCATAAGATAGAAATCTGAAACAGAAAACACGCATCCACCTCCGAGAAACGCGCAACGCCGCTGGATCCCAACAGAACCACGGTGCTCCAAGAGACAAGTCTTTGTTCTCACCATTTCCAAAACAGCCTTCTGAAAACAGCGTCCCTCCCTATATAGATTTGTATTGCTATATCTCTATCATTTTCCTTACACCCATCAAAACGAAGATATAATTAACCCATCCTCAACAGAAATTACAATGATTTTGAAGCAGCAAGAAACAATCTATTTGCATTTGGTAGCTAATTATTCCCCCTACGCACACAACCATCAATGTTCCCTAAAACCATCCACGGAACAGACAATCTGTGCTAGCCAGAGCTTCTGGAAAGGAGGGGAAAAGGAGGGACTAAGCAAAAAAAACCTCAATATTGGGGTGGCAAAATTAGGCAGCATCTTGAGCTCAGCTCTGTGAGAGAATTGCCCTTCTGAACTCATCCGACAGCATTCGCATCCACCTGTGTATCACATGTGAGCTGACAGCTACCACAGAATCAAGTGGGAGCCACTGACATTTGCAACATTATTGAATTATGATTCCCTTCTTCACACCACTCCCAAGGAAACACAAAGCCATTTTCCAATACACAACATGACAAACAGATCCTGCTGCCGTTGGACGGAAATCGAGCACCGGGTGACACCGGGGCTGCTGCCACAGCCACGCAACACGCGGATTTTCAGTGGCACGGGCAGAGTTGTATCATTATTCACTCCTCGAAGGAGGAAGGGTGTGCCCTTCTTCCACCCATACACAGTCCTGGAGACTTGCTGAGGAGCGATCTCTAACAGCTCCACCTCAAGGGGAGCGATTCACTCCACTTCAACACATAACACTCAAAACCATGCCCTTCCCCGCACCCCCCCAAGCCAGGCAAGCTTTGCTGACAGTTCACCTCCATTTCCTCATCATTCAGCAGCATTAGGGAGATGTTTTCAAGAGGTAAAGACGCAAGCCGTGGTTAGTGAGCACTGCCTCTCCCAGCTCAATGCTGCGCTGAAGCAGCCTGAGGAAAATCGAGCCACCCAGGTGCTTCTGCTCGACGTCCTGGGACCCCCAGGTTGGCCCTCGATCGCCTGGGCTGGGAGAATCTGGAGGAAGCCGACACAAAGCATCGAGGGCGGTAAATCACATCCTCCTTCGCCCACGCTTTCTGGAGGAGAAGAGATAAAACGCCATGCACTCACTAGGAACTATCAGAGGTTTTCCTTCCTCCGGGGTGCGCCCGCAAAGCAGCGGCTGGGAAGGAAGGAGCTCGGTTTCACCTTGACGCAGTCCGTGTGCTGCAACACTTACCTCGCCGGCCAGGCACTCGCTCCTCAACATGCGAAAAGTGATCATCCTTGAAAGCAAAGCCAAAATAGCTCAAAGATTATTTTCCTTCCCCCCATCTGACACACAGGTTTGCAGCTCCTCAGGCATGGGGACGAGAGGGAGCCAAGTAAGGCAAAAAAAAAAAGAGAGTATTATTCTGTAGGCAATCAAAGCTATCCCCTTTGCACAGTTTCCTTCCAACAGAAGCATGATATATCAAGTCCCAGTGGGTTCTGATCACAACTAAACGAGACGAGGTGTTTGCAGCTCCCTTCTGCCAACACAGCTCAAGGTGCAGCAGGCCTCACCTCACACAAGCATTTCACTCAAGACGAAGCCACCCTGCTGCTCTACCCCAGCTCTAGAAAGTCAGCCCGTGCCTCGGCGTGGCCTTGCACGGAAATAGGATTACTTTGGCCTGGAGGAAAAAAAGAAACCACAACATGAAGGTCACCCATAAAAATCATTACACAGACCCCTCTTCCCCAGCTCTCAGAGAAAAAAAAAAAACCTTTCTCCAAACCCTCAACCTGAAAGTAGAAACACAAAAAGCTATGTACATTAATCCCATCTACCTCCGTCAATTTTTTTCCTCGTGTCTTTAGAGCAGTTGTTTACTGCAGCCAACTGCAGAGAAATTACAGTAGCTTAACTCTCCAACTCCCTCTAAAGGATTAATCTTCCAGTGAGCATGCTCACGCGAGATCTTTTTTCAGCAGTTGCATCCATTTCATGAAATGAGGGCTGCTGCAGACATGAGGAAATGCCATTTCAGGGCTCCGGGCACAGTGAAACAGCCCCCAAAATCAGGGCTGAGCCCTTCCCAGAGCTCCAGAAAGGATCCCTGCCCAACCCTCCACCTCCAAGGAGGTTAAAGGATTTCACGTTCATGTGCCCTTGCAGGAAGAGGGGGGGTGGTGGTTTCCCTGCGACACACGTTTTAAATGTCTGATCTTGGCTTTTCTCTACAAGCTGGTGGAGAGTTCATCCACCGAATCTGAAGTCAAAAATAGCTTCTCCTCGCTGGCAGATTTTCCTTTTCTCTCATATGTTGGCTCATCTTTGCTTTTCAAAAGAAAATAAATAAATAAAATCGTGGAGATAATTTGGGGTGCAGGGGGAGGAGGGGAAACACTCAGATAAAAAGGAACAGCCTTAAAAATGTCGTTCTCAACTCTGCAGCACGGTAGGTAACGGATCCTGAGACACATTTAACTCCACAGATTAAGGACCCATGCAAATGAGGATTTGCAAGTAGACAACAAATCCAGTGTCTAAACGAGGCTGTTCCAGTAATCTTGTCCATTCTCCCCTAGACCACCGTAGGTTACACTGCTCCGTTTGAGGTATTTCTCCCTCACCCCAAACCGTGCACCTCGAAGCAGAGCTCTCCCGGTGAAAATAAAGCTCCAAAACTGAGGACAAATATTTCTACTTTAGAAACAGATCCTTCCATTTTCATCTTCCCATGTTACCAGGGCACTGCCGTTCCCCTTCCCATTTATCTATTTTATGTCCTGTTGCTTAATTGCTCTTTGTGGCTGATCCAAGCCTCCCCCTCCCCCACGAAAGGCTCTGATTTCAAGTTTGAAGCCCTGCTGGAGTCTAGGGCTGCAACCCCTGCGCGCTGGGAAAATCCAGAGTGGGCTTCAGCCCAAGGTGTGAGATTGCTGCACAGACCCAGGCTTCGCCCCGGCCACTGCAAAGATCTAAACGTTATTTTCCTCCTTTAGGATCTCGAATGCCTTTGATGCCATGAAGCCCCTTTAATGTTTTAAGCCTCTACACGTGAATCCACGCAAAAAAAAGGCGACGTGTCATGATAGTGTTAAAGAAGGACTATGTCTGCTTTTTAAAATGAACGCTCACCATAGCGACAGGCTGGGCAAGGAAGGATAAAACGTATGGTGACGCTGGATATTTTGTTCTGTTGTCACCTAAATAGAATCACCCACAGAAAGGAAATCTCTGTTACCACGCATTAAAATAGGCGCTTTGTTTTATTTAGAAAGCATCCAAACTGGTTGGTTTGGATGTGTCATAGCACGGGCTGCTCATCCACCCCTCCCTGCTCCGTCCCTTGGGGACTGAACCAAAGATGCCTGCACCCGTCCTGCCCTCACCTCCCACTGCGCTCAGGCGGTGCTGAGGCTGCTCCAAGGTTTGGAGCGAGGGCTGGATCTGTCCCTGAAAACCCCCGCAGAGAAAAATCCCAGATTTCAGAGCAGGCAGACGTGAAAGCCTTGACGCAGGAAGATCATGTCCTGCGCTTCCTCCTCCATTGCAAGATTACACCCAAACATGAAGGTGGGATATCAGATACGGAGTTATCCTGCCCTGTCATTCCCAATTTGGAAACCAGTCGTACTCCCTGGGAGTTGAGACTTTGAAGATTGACTGCTATTGATTCTTCTTCAAGCAAACGGCCCAAGCTGGCAATCAGTCAATAATAAGCAATTACTCGACAGCCTCTTATCTCCAGATGCCAGCCCAGACAGCTCGATTCATAGAGGCAGCAGGTCAATAAATCAAAGCTGTTAAAATATCATCATTTAGAAACCCACCCAGCCTTCAACCTGGCTGAAAAAGCAGCCAGGACAGAGAGATCCCCAGAACAGTGTGGTGGCGTATTACTGACTTACCAGCCAGGAGATGGCTCGTGATGTGGTGAAACCCACCTCCCACACGCCTCATCTGCCATGAGTAGCATCAAAGTTGCAGCTGGATGAAGATGATGAGAGGAAGAAGCAAACCCTTCTCCTTCACAGAATCACAGAATCGCTCGGTCGGAAAAGCCCTCTGAGCTCATCACGTCCAACCGTTCCTGTCTACCCCCTAAACCATATCCCTGAGTACATCATCTACCTGCTCCTTAAACACATCCAGGGATGGTGACTCCACCACCTCCCTGGGCAGCCTGTTCCAGCTTCTGACGACCCTCTCAGTAAAGAACTTCCTCCTTCTCTCTAACCTGAACCTCCCTTGGCACAGCTTGGTGCCGTTACCCCTTGTTCCTTCAAACAGTTACTTGCAGGGGAGAAGCTGAGCGGGGCAGCCTTCCTTCAACACCCACCCATCCTGGCTGGCTTTGACCCACCTCGCTGCGGGCCTTGGAAATACCAACGTTTAACACCACCGTGACAGCAAATTGATGGCATCTTTCTAATATCCCTGCTGACACCTCTACACCCTGCCTGTACAATTAATCATTTCATCCTTGGAAATGCACTTCTTTGCTCTTTCATGGACTAAACGTGATACAAGTATGGGAGCCAAAGGCTCCTCTTGTGCATCTTGGTGCAACCCAGAGGCGATGCTGTTAGGTCCGGTGGTGCCAACACAGTGCAACAGAGGAGAAAATCAGCCTTGCCAAAAACTCACATAGACATTTTATGCTCTCAGTACAGACTCCCTTTAAAGATTCATCTGTGTGAAAAGAGCTATATAATTTGTAGGAGACCACGCAGCTGCAATGCAAGCCTGGTGCAATGGCAGCCTCCTGTCTAGCGCTGCAGAACCCAGGCACTTTGGTACCTTCACTGCTTATCCATGGGTTCTGGCTTAAGTCATGGCAACAACCTCAAAGTACCACAAGAACAGAGCAATACTTAGCAAACAATTCTGCTTTTGCCCCTAGAGCAGGCAGGTGGCCTACAGGATGCAGTATCCTCCACGTCAGGTGTTAACCACGGGTGCAGGAGGACATACACAAGGTCTGCACCAAAAAGCCGCACAAGCAGCACCCAGACCCTTGGAGCCCAGGAAGCTTCCTGCTCATGCTGCAGAAGTGTCCCAGATCCATCAGGCTTGGGGCAGCTCCACCACCATATCTAAACGGAGAGGGGTGACCCACTAAAAGCAGGATCAACCCCATGGCTGCTACTCCCTCTTCGCACTCCATTTGCCAGAAAATGCAGACATCTGAGAAGATGGTCTGAATATCCTCAGCTTTCAACAGCTCTCGGAGGTCTGGGAGGGATGGTCAGGTGAAAAGCAGCAGATAATGAATTACTTCAGTCACATTTGCCAGTTGGGTCAGGCTCCTTGTGGAGGAACCTATGGAGGTTTTCACCTCTGGCTACGTGCACTGCACTTGGTTCTTAGTTTCCTCAGTGGCTGGGACAGCAGGAAGCTGTGGGAATGTACGCCCAAAATCTGAAAAGGATTTCTCCTCTTCTTGCCCACAGAGCATCTGCAGGTGGCTTTTACACCGTCAGTCTCGTCTGCAACATCACGGCAAAGAATGGAAGAGCAGGCAGGAGAAAAAACCAGCCCTGTTAACGTGTAATACTGTATCACTATCACCATTTATAGTAAAGCCACAGAACGCCAAACCAGCTGACAGGATCCCACAAACCGCACTGCAGAGCGACAGCGGGCTCCTGAGCTTTTGCAGCCTACCAGAATGATTTTCACACAACATCTGCCTTTTTCTGGTATAAAATACAGTGCCCTTTTCTCTCCCCCTCCAGACGTGCAGATGAACATCAGGTCAGCGCATCCACGCCGTAAGGACAGTCAAGGGGCAGCACAACCGCTGGACTTGCTGACCACTGAAACAGTTACTTCCCCAGAAAGGAGAGCAACCATGGTGCCTGCTCGTGGCCTGCCTTCGATGGGTACACGGCCTCAGTCTAAACCGCGTTGTCCTACTGCACAAAAAGAAAATACAACAACAACATTACAAACCATAAATGTGGCGGTAACACAAGACTTGTTTCTCATCTTCTCATCACAACCTGCCATTCATCCTTCCCAGCTCGTGTCATCCAAAAGCTGGGGACCACCTGCAGTGCTCTGCTGCCTTCCTTCAAACCGCTGTGTTAGCGCCAGGACCCCTCTGCTTTGGGTCTGAAAGAGCTGCTAGAGCAACAAGTGCTAGAAAGGGCTCCATGGTCCCACTGAGGATGTTAGCAAGGAGGCAGCAAGGATGTAAAATGGGACCGAGAGACCTCCCTTGCAGCAGGGAACTGCCATCTCCAATGTTTTTGTTGGGCAGAATGAAAATCTAGCAGTCCATCATCTCAGGAAGAAATTCGAGCAACTCAGCCCCTTGTCTGCTTCTGATCAGGAGCCCCACAACAGACCAAGGCGTTGCTGCTCTTGGTGATCTGTTATTTCATGCCCAGCACCAAAATGCCACTGCAGTCCCAGACCTCACGGCTGACTTTGGTGCAGACAGGCAGGAATTACAGGAGAGACTTCTCCATAAGGGCAAAGTAAATCCCTGCTTGCACGTCTAGCAGGTTTGCCCTTTGCAGAGGAGATGTGGTCAGAGTACCTCTCACTGGACAGATGAAATTCAGGCTAAATTCCAGAAGCAGACCAAATTAAGTCTCTTGATGGGTTCCCACTGCACCTTCCAGGGCTTATCCATGGCCCACGTGGTTGCAGTGAATGTGGATGCTGTAGAAAATAATCCTTAAAAAAGACTGAATCAAGGACTTTCATCTGGCCCTTCTGGCACCTTCATCATGCAGACACTACCCCAAAGATGCGTGCACAGCGCCATAATTGTGAATCCTGCTCACTGGAGTATGGGGAGGATGAGGAGAGTAAGCAGCAGGCTCCTGTGTGGTGGCAGCCACTGTCAAAACCAGTCCATGGTGGTTTGTGTTCGCTTCATCACCAGTTTCGATACTGGGCAACTTTGGATGAGCTCAGAAGATCCCCATACTGCACCCCCACATGGATTAATGCACGCTCAGGATAAACAAACACTGTTTAATGGAGTCCTCTTCAATTCAGAAGCGTTAGCAGAAACTGTCCCTCTGTGCCTGGTCTTCCCATCACCTGTACCAGTGGCTTTCAACCTTTGGTCTGCCACCTTCCTTCAGAAGGGTCTGAGAGGCAGCTAAGAGAAACAAGCCACCTGCAGTACTCATATTTGCTGTACAGACATTTACACCCTGCTGGCATGGGATTAAAAACCTAACGAACTAAGCAGAAGTATCAGAGGAAGGCCTGGAGGCGTCTGGCTTTAAGTATGAAAGCCAAAAAAAGGGGTTTTTGTTTCCAAAGCTTAAGCAAATGGTTTAATGAAGCTGACAAAGAGAGAAATTCTCAGGGTGGCTCATGAAAATGAGCACGATGGCCAGCAAAGGAGGAAGTAAGGCCCAAAGCCTGGCTCTGAGCTGGCCTCACCTGGCTTGCAGCAGCCGTACAGGTTACAACCAAGCGGTGCAGAGGAGGGACATTATTCCTCCACCCTCCGGATTAAAATTCAAAGGTTACACGAACTGCTGAGGATCGCAGCACCGAGAGACTGCCTTGCTCTGGGAACAGATGGCCAAGCCCCACGCTCTCCCGCCTGCCGAAACGCAGGGCGAGAACCCAGACCTGGGGAAAACGGAAGGATTTCGCTGCAACTTAATCCAAAGGCACTGACACCACAAGACTGCGACTGCAGCTTCCAACCCTGCCAGGTACCAACGCTCAGATGCCTCCTCTTGCGCCTGCTCACAGCTCTGGGAGAACCATTGCATCCTCCCTGCTCTGAGCCTTCCTCTGCTTTGCTCCACAATGTACCTTTCCCACAGGACAGAGCAGACGAGCAGCGGGATGTGGTCCAGCCTCACCTCCACCGACATCTATGTCCCAGGTTTGCGTGTTTCTGAAATAGCTTCTTCCTCATTTGACCCATTTGGGGGGGAAAAAAAGGGAAGAAAACCCCAAACACAGAGAAATACGAACAGATGGGACAACAAACACTGAAATAGTACCATGTAAAATAGAAGTAAATTAATTCAAGGATCTGATTACCGGTCCATCCACAATGTTTGCATCTTTTTAGCTACCCCTGACAGAGGCATCCTTCACAGCGTGACAGTTCTGTTGAGACAAGTCAAAGCATATTCAAAGTTGTACCAACACCAATGCTCTCCCCTCAGCGTGATTTTGGTCAACACACTCGCGTGATGTGCAGCACAGCCATGTTGACACCAGCTTAGGTGTGCTTATATCGACATGGCTAAACCCTGTGTCTTCACACGAATTAGCTATACCAATACAGAAGTGCCAACTTTGTCTGTTAATTGGGATCTGTAGAGGTTCAGTCTGTGTCTGTTAAGAGCTCTATGTAAATGAGCCCTTACAGTAGATCTTAATTAATAGCCATGGTTTTCATCATGCAAAGGAACTGCCACGATCATCCCATCAACGGTTATTTCTACAAATCCAGTGGCTCACAGCTGAAAACCTACAACCGCTGCCTAAAACACCCCACCACCACCTCCTGCTTCCTCTGGCTTCTCTGCCCTGCCCCTGGCCAGGGGGTCTCTGTGCCACGGCAGTACCTTGCTTCCCCCAGGAGGGGTTATTTTGCCAGCAGAGCTGCACCCACTCTCAACCCACACAAGACACCTACAGGGCCTTACAGAGGGAGCGTTCCTGGACGGCAGCAGGGCTCACACCTCCCCACACATCCAGGGCTTAGACCCGCAGCCCTATATCCAAGGTGCAGCCACATCCGAGCCGTTACACCACTGACGAGCAGCTCTCCCTGGAACACCGAACACTATGGCATATTAGTAATCTTTACTCAAATATGCACGTGTTTGCAAGACCAAAACCTGCCTGTCTAGCCACGCTAAGTAATTACAGAGCAGAGCACTCGGCAGCACACCGCTGTGCTCTTCTTCTGCCCAGTTTGGATCTGCCATGACAAGAGGCCCCGTGGGCTCATTCCCACATCAAGTTGGGTTCGCATAAATAACCCACGCCACAGGCTGCCCACTTGGCACACTCACAGGTGGCTGTCAGCGCAGGAAAACGATTTTATTCTGATTTTGGGCACCATATCCCTGGAAAGCTGATGCTGTCACATAAACAACTCACTGGATCCAGCAGAAGAGATGTTTTAACTACTCCTCCCATGTGCTGCCCAGCCCAGAAGGCAGCGAGCGATCCAGCGTTGTCCTGTCGAGAGACAGACGTGCTTCAGACCTCAGTGCAGCTGGGGAGGAGACACAGCACCAAGATAACAGCAGCCTCTGCAAGAAGATTAGCTCTGAAACCAAGCTTGGGAAAACAGCCCCTGAATGTACGTGGAGAATAACACAAATTTTGATTCAAGTATTGCTGTGGAAAGAAATGAGTGCGTTCTCGGAAATTCATTGGCAGAGGTGGTCTGTGTCTAACAGTGCTGGAGAACGATGCTGAAAGAGCAATCTGTTGAGACACACATGGCTGAAAACCCAAAGAAGAGGTAATGTCACCCGGTAGAGGCAGGAAACCCTTTCTTCCTGGTGAAGGGATGTTTAAACTTAACAGAAACCATAGCCTACACTGGGCAAACCTTCGCAAAGCTCTGAAAACACAGCAAAAAACCAACACTGGTTGATTCTCCTTCCATGCAAGGTAACCTCTAGCACTCAATGTAACACAGTCCTGTGCCCAGAGCCAAACAAAGCCAATCTGCCAGAGAGTGAGGGTGAAGCAGGATTTAGGATATGCCTTGAACTCCTGATACCAGTCCACCAAGGAGCGGATCCTACCCAGGCTGCGCAAGAGATGGGAACCACATGGTTTTGTCACGCACTGAGTACAAGAAAGCATTGTGAATTCATGCCAAAATATTAAAGGGCTGTTTCTCAGCTAACCAGCTGAATTAAGCGACAGGGCCAAGCTTTTCCCAGGGCTTTTGCAAGGTCAGCTGCAACCAGACGGGCTGGGAGGAACCTGCACCAATGATGGGCGCTCCTGGGCTGCGTGGCTGGGACGTGGCCCATGGCAGAGGATGCTGATGGGGGCTCCAGCCCTTTCAGCCCCCTCCTGGCTTTCCTTCACTCACCTGCACAGTGAAACCAGGCCTGAGCCTCCAGCTGCAACCGCTCTGCTCTTGCAAAACCACGGAAAAAACCCCAGATGTTAAAAAAAAAAACAAACTAAAAAAGAAAGTTCACCAAAGTGACACTTTTCTCTCCAACATTTTGCTTTAGAAAAGCCAGTGACAGGTTGTCAAAGTGGATTTGTTCATTAAAAGTGGCTTTTTCCTAGCAAGGAGCACAGAATGACCGTACAATAGATGCCACAATTGCATAGGTTTGTTAATAATTGCATAGGCAGGGCCAGGATACTTCAGTCTAATTTAAGAATGGAATAACAGCTTTGATCACAAACAGTTCATGTATTACAAAGTGCTTCTCGAAGTTGTTTTCTATTTCTCTTAATCAGCCCACCCGTGATCTCAAGGAATGAAGCCAGAGAGCAGAGCACATAAACCAGAGCATATAAAATAGTGAACATTTCGATTTATGTAACTTGCCATCTCTTACTCGGTGAAGAAAACCTAAAAATTAACATTCTGCATTGCAGAATCCCAGAACGTCAGGGATTGGAAGGGACCTCAAAAGCTCATCCAGTCCAATCCCCCTGCCGGAGCAGGAACACCCAGATGAGGTTACACAGGAAGGCGTCCAGGCGGGTTTTGAATGTCTGCAGAGAAGGAGACTCCACAACCTCTCTGGGCAGCCTGGGCCAGGGCTCTGTCACCCTCACTGAGAAGAAGTTTCTTCTCAAATTGAAGTGGAACCTCCTGTGTTCCAGCTGCAACACTTCCAGTCAAAGGCTTCTGACACCAAGTGAAGCCTTGTAACTTTGTAAAAACGTATTACCTCTGTTTTACAGATGATAAAAGCATCACCGGCAGCAAAACACCAACCAACCTGTCCCAGGGGCAGAGCCTGGGGAGCAGCACGGGCTGCAGAACCCAGCCACCAACTTCAACCGGGACCCTCAAAGGTGGGAGTCTCCACTCATCCCCAGGGCAACAACCAGCACAAAAGGGACAAGGGATGCATTAGGATGAAGAGGCCACCTCATGGACCCCACAGGTAACCCATCCAGAGCCACACAGCTCATCTCAGCAGACCCGAGGGACTTCCCAACGCACAGATCCCGATGGGATCTGAAATAGCAGATGCTGAGATGCCAGCACAGTTTCCCTGCGGATCCGCCGGCACCGGCAGCGCTCGGCTGCACCTTCAAGGCCCGCAGGCTGCTGACAAGGACACTGCCTCTGCAGCAGACACAGCACCACAACGGCCATGCCAGGCCAATCAGCAGAATTTCAGCTCATTGCCATTAAAGACAACTACGAAGTCATCTTGGGCACAGCGGCTTTTCAGCAGGGACAGACGACAAATCTCATCATCAGGCTCAGCTCCTTAACTTCTTTTGTTCGAGTTGCTGACCGCCCCATACACTGCACGCCGCTCTCTGAAGCTGATGGCAAAGCCCTCTCCAGTTTCTGTGGGTTTGGATCAGGTCCGAGGACTCTTTTTAATGTAATACGCTACTTCAGACTGTGTAATCTGCTGTCTTATGGAGGGTCAATGTTGCAAACTCTCCTTGCACTTAAGTCCTATTATCTGTCTGCACTAATTCTGCATGCAGGGCATTTTCAGATCCTTAGCTCTCTGCTGCACAGCTCCACATTCACCAGCCCCAGTCAGCCATGAAGCCAGGCATCTGCTGAGAAAGAGGGGAAGAAGAAAACAAACCCCAGAGATTTACCATCCTGCACTGTTCAACCGCAGTCAGGTTTTCCAATGCTCTCGTTTTGCACGTGGCACAACACTTACTTCAGAAACTCTGGGACACAAGCAGGTTATGTTCTGTGCTTGCAAAGCACCATCTCTACTTACAGAGCAATAAAAATCAGCTTAATTAATAATACATCAGCAAGAAAATGTTAATGAGCATCCAGCAGGGAAAAGGGCTGCTGTCTAATCTCCTGGTGTGGACTCCTTGCTTCGGCAGCAATCACCAGCTGCAGCAGCATTACGGTCCCAGGGCAGGCTGAGGTACCCGACTCATCAGGGAACGCACCCAGGCACCATGGCCCGTGTGTCACCACTGACACTTCTCTTTAACAGCAGACACTGCTGCATCAGGAGCAGCTCTTGGCAGCTCCACGCCAACTTCCACTTGTGGAGTTTTGGTCATTTAAAGAAGAATTTCGAACAACCCTGGGCATCCAATGCATAAACGCACACGGGCGATGGGGGTTCTTTGGCCACGGCTCTGCCCGCAAAGCCTGCATCGGCCTTGAGCTGCTGACACAACTGCGCTGCTGGATCACACGCACGTTGAGGGGGATCCCAATTAAACCTCCCTACTCTGGGAGCTCACCGAGGATATCCCAGCCCTTATCCTGGGGCCTGCCTGCCCTCGCTGAGCACAGAGGCTCGCGGCGGCGAGCTGCCAGATGTTTCGGCTAGGTGCATTTCAAGGCAGATCATGGAAATCCTCTCTCCCAGCTGTTTCTCCTCCCTGTTGCAGGAGGCTGTTTTGGCAGGAGCCAGCGCCCCGCAAGTACGAGCCCGGGGCTCGCAGCTGCCAACGCGGCCCTGCCACTGGAGCGCATCCACACTGGCACCAGGCCGCAGCGAGTGTTCAGGGGCCTGCGCCGCATGGGAGGTGGTTTCCTGCAGCCAATGGAGGAGCTGCTGTGGCCGCCTTTCATCAGGGGCACGGCTGGAAACAAAGCCCGGTGAAGAACGGCAAGTTGGCCTGTAAAACTTCCTGGCGCAAGCCAGGCCTCGGCCCTGCAAACCACCCTCCTTCCTCGTCCTCTCCTGACCCTCTCCTCCAGCCAGGCCGCATCTGGGATCGCACCCAGACCTGGCTGTGGGCGAGGAGGAGCCCTGCGCTGTGTGGCACTGCTGAAGGCAGCCACAGCTCCAGGACAGACAGCAGCAACAGCACCACAACATGCAGCTGGTAACTGCACAAAGCACCAGCGTCTGCATCCGTGGCAGCAGGTTAAAATTTGAGTCTGCTGTCACACAAGGGCAGAAGATAAATTACACCTGTGAGGACAGGCTAGAGGCATGGGTTTGGGAAGACATCAAACCAGTCAGTTTTCAATCAGAGCCATAAATTATTAAGACAAATCAACACAGAGCTGCATAAAGAAAAGTGCTAAACTCTTAGAAACCCACAAATGTAACCGTATCACCACTTTCAATAGGGAAGACTATAAAACTTGCAAAGAAATCCCAAAAAAGTGGGAGTTGGGCACAGAGTGCGCTGTGAGTGACAGACACCTGGTCTAAATCTTTTTGAAAGGTCGGGAAATATGACTTGCAGTGACTGGAAAAGCAAGTGGAAAAACCCAAGGCAGGATACGATCCCCCCTCACTGGCCTTTCCAAAGGACGCAAGCTGGCGGCTGCGCTCACCTCTCCCCACTGCAGATCCTCACCAGCCAGAGCAGACGACTCCTCAGCAAACGTGCTCAGTAGCAGTTTGTCTGCTCACTGGTGGCATCTCCCTGGTACAGGGGAAGTTGATTAAAAGACAGCGTGGCTCTTCACCTCGCCTCTCCACGCGCTCCGAAAGCTACAGGATCCGGCACTACAGCAAGAGTAAATATTACATCTCATCCGAAGGCCGTCTTTAAAGGAACGTGCGTTGGTTCTCCTCAAAGAGTGGCAAAGAAGGTTAAATATTCCAGATGCTGTCTCCGGGTCCTGTAGGACACCTGCTTATAAGCAGTCATCTTTGCATATTAAAGAGGTATTAAAGCACCGATTTTAAACAGTGCATCCTTAACACTTCTAAAAAATACCCTTCCTAATCCGAAGAACACATGGACTTCAAAAGTGTGAAATGCACAGATCCTCAGCATTTAAAACTGTAATAGCGTTTGTCAACTCTGAAACGAGTTCGCAATTAAAAACCTAATGTCTTGGTTACCCGTTCAGCAGTGGCGCTTTTTGCAAAGCCTTCTGGGTGTTGATTTAATCTATCAAATATTAATAATGCTTCTCAATTAATAAAATATTTAGACTCAAGCTTTCTGTTCTCATAACCTAGAGGTTTATGTTCAAACTCGCGGGCCAACAGGACACGAGATGGAATCACATAAACCAGCTCGCAGCCAGACTGTCAATGCTTTCAGCTCCAAATGCAGATACTCTCTTCTTTACACTGATAAAACCACACTTGACAGGGTGTAAATTTGCTACTTACCCCATGGGATGCAAGAAACGCATCCAAAAAACCCAAGTTATTTTCTCAGGTCCCAAAAATGCGAGTGACTTCATCCCCTATTCAGCGCAGGCCCTGATGACCTCCAAGCTGGAGACGCAGCCTCTCCAGCCCCCAAATCCTCCCCTGCGCTGGCACAGACGTGGGACATCCCACGAGTCCCTGCCGCCCACCTACAGCAAAACTCCTGGGGGATGAGCTCCAGTCAAGGGCAGGGTAAAAACATGCCGTGGGTAACACCCCAGGAACCGAGATAATCAAGAGAGGATAAATAAAACTACAAGGAAGAAATGGTAAAAAAAACACGTATGGCTTTGCTGCCCAGCTGCTCACACCTGGGCTGAGCTAAGGCAGCAGCGAAAACCTCAGCGGGTTTGGAGGGAGGGCACGGCTTTGAAGCCAAAGGCCTTTGGGCATTTGCATTCACCAGGCACCGAGGAACATCACGTTTCAGTAAGTGCCTCCTGATACTGCGGCGTACTTTCAATTCCCAAATCAACAGCTGGATGAAGCGTGTAATTTTGAAACCCATTAATCCTTTCTAAGTCTTCTGCCATGTGCATATTTAATTTCCCACTTCTTGAAACAATATTATGATTTTTGAGAGAACCCAACTATAGCTTCTGAATGCTCTGGGTCAGCAGTATCAAACATCCCCAATTGCCACTGGAGGTGGATAAAACATTTGGGTAATTTGCCTTCTGGCTTGGAGCCTTTGGGAGAAATTACCTATTAAAACTTCCCTCTGAAACTGCAAGGACTAGAAATGTGTGACAGGAGATGAGGAAGGTGGCTGAGATTCTCCAGGATCCAGGAATCACAGAATATGAGGAGTTGGAACGGACCTGGAAAGCTCCCCCAGTGCAACCCCTGCCAGAGCAGGATCACCAGAGCAGTCACACAGGAACACGGCCAGGGCTTTGGGTGTCTCCACACAAGGAGACTCCACAACCTCTCTGGGCAGCCTGGGCACATTGCTGGTTCATGGGCATCCTCCTGGCCACCAACACCCCCAGGTCCTTTTCTGCATGGCAGGAGCTCCCATGTAAAAAGAGAAAGGGATAGGGAAAAAAAAATCTATATTTCACAGCACTCAGGGCTGTATCCAAACATATCAGCAGATCATGGCCAACAGCCGCGGGGAGACCAGGGGTCCCGTTTGCCAGTTAACACTGAAAGACATCAGCCACATCTACACTGAGTTCTAAAATTAATTAAAGATCTGAAGCAGCACTCTGAACACCACACAGACCTTTTCTCTTAACCTACCCAAGGCCAAAGCACAGCAAGTTTCAGCTCAGACACCAGGACTGCAATTCTCCCTTTGCAGAGATGCCCACGCTCTCCTCCTGTGTTCCCTCCAGCTCTATGGAGCTCAGGCCATCGGGTTCATCCTGGCTGCCCTCTGCTCAAAAAAAATAAGCACCACATTCCTCCTCTTTTTCAGCAAGGAGACCAGCACAAACAGGCACGTTTTTCTGCAGCATCTCAGTCCTCCTGGACTTGGCTCAAATACTTTGCCCCACATCGTGGGTGATGGGCCTGCTGGCTAGGTTTTGGGCACATTCACCTCAGTTTACACAGTTCCCCAGTTTGCTGCTGGTTCTGAATGCTGCACCCACGGCGAGCTCACTGGGTCATGGACTGGCCTCGCTGACCCAAGAAGCTATAATCACTTGGATTATTTTTATCCCTGTTTGCATCATTTTACGTTTCCCTGTAACGAATGGGATAAGTCACTTACCTGGCTTCATTTTGAGTTTATCCGTGTCAGCCCGGTTATCTCGTTCCATATTTACTTCCTCCCCAGCTGCACCACCTGCAAATTTCTCCCTCTCCCGTGCGCCGTCTCTGCAGGATGATTAGCCGCATGCAAACACAAGTGGACCTGAATTTGCTGCTCTACCAGTCCATCCCACTCATCGTCTCCCTGTCCTAAACTGACACCGCTCGCCACTGCCGCCGAGAGCTCTCCCTTGAGAAGGAGATACGCCACTGCAAAGGATGGATTTAATATTTAATAGCCCACCTCCACCCCCTTGTACACACAGGCAGCTCAGCCCTCACCTTGCTCAGCAGCTGCCTGCAGCTCCGGGCAGTGCCTTTGAACGGCGACTCCTTTGAGCCAAACTCCCCTAAATGGAAACCCAGGCAAAGCGAGCTGGTATGGAGGCAGACAGCAAGACAATACTGGGGGTCAGGCTGGGCATTAGGGACACAGGAATCCTCTTGGAAGGACATTTCCTACTCGAAAAGGGAATACATTGGATGTCCTCGATACTTTGCCTATGCTAGAAATTTTTAATTACAAGCAGGAAAGCCGTTCTATTTTAGACGCAGTGATACCAGCATCAAGTGCTTTTATAAGTACAGTTTATTCTGGGGTTTATATGCATTTCGCAGAGCTTGGCAGCCAAGCTCAGTCAGCAGAGCTACAGCAAACTCTTCCACTCCCCAGCAGATTTACTTCACCACCTCAACCAGTCACTGGCCATCACCAGCGGAACCTGCCTGAGGACGGATTCACACAGCTTCTCCCTGATCCACCCAAGACACAGACAGCAAGGTGAGCCTCTCACCAGTTAACTTTGGCTTCCAGACAGTCAAGGAGGGGGAAATCTCCAGCAAAATTTGCGCTGAAGCACTCAAACAGACCCCCTGAACCTCTCCTGCACAAAACATAACCCCCTTTCACCTCCTCCTTTTCCAGGACCCAGTGACCCACACCACAAGCACCAGCTCTGCTCTCCTTCAAGTGCTTTGCGATGGAAAACCAAGAGGAATGGGGCCTCTTGCCACCCCCTCCACAGCCCCGCTTCTGGAGCAGAGAGGCCACGGAGGTGGCATTGCCCCAGCTTCGGGAGGGGAAGACACAGATCACAAAATGCCAAGGCAAGCCGGTAAAGAGCAAGGCCCCAGAGGAGCGTTTCAGATCAGTGGCAACACGACAGCATCAGCCCCTCATCATTTCGGTATCAGCCGCTCTCACGCACATTTGGAAGCGTGACAGCCCAGGGTACCGGGGCATCGCTCTCTGCTAGCAGCACCGAACCGCCCAGGGATGCCAACGCCTCCGTCGGCTGGCACAGCTGCTCGCAAGGCGAGCGTCCGGCCAGCTCTGTCTGCCAGCACAGCTCCAATCCGTTCCCCCCATGGAAGAGCTGTTTGTTTGTTTTTCTTCTTGTTGTCGGGGGTTTTTTTTGCTGGTAATTGCATCTCTACCAGGACTTCTGCTGACACAGCGATGGTGGAGGGGAGAGCAATTTCTTTGCATTCGTGGACAGTTAACTAAGTCGGCAAAACTTCTCCAATGCACTGAGCCTCTGCTTTGGAAAGCAAAAAATAAGCCACCCTGGACTAAAATCACCTCTAAACTAATATAGCTACATCCACAGCAAGGACTTTTATTAGTATGACTATTTCAGCAAAGGAAAAATGAAAAATCCTCCTATCCAGCCAGCACAATTTTATTGGAAGAGCTTTTTTTAAAGCATAAACCAGGCCTTTGATTCTGCCTTGACGGACAAAATGTTCTTCAGAGGCTTCCTTCAGTCACATTGGCTTAACGCAACTGAAGGGCACTTTTAGGGCTTAAAACTTCAGAAGTCTTATTTGCTCAGTTACTATTTAGACTTCGTCTACATGGGAGAAAAGGACGAGTTCCCAAAGAGCCTTTGCTCAGCATGTGAGAATTCACGTTAGGAAAGTAAATGTTAGCATCTATTTGATGCAGGGTAAAATTCTGTCACGGACAGGGCAGTGTGTGCAATTTTAACGAGTTAATAAAGTAACCCTCATGTGAAAGGCCCTAATTCATAAAGTCATAGACTGTCCTAGGTGTTCGGTATCAGAGAGGGGGAAAATCTCTGTTCTTCATACAAAGATGCAGCTAAATTGTCACAAACTATGTTAGGGCTGGTACCCCGCAAGAAATCTGACACAACAACTGGAAACACGCATCTCTTTTCCTGTGTTCATGCCAACGTAGCATCAACACACCTCACTGTGCTGAGGGGCTGAGGGAAACAGCTCTCCTGCAGCCACCAAAACGTGCAGGCTTCCAGACAGCTCAGCAAGGAGGAAAGATGATGGGGTTGAAAATGCACCAAGTTTTCCTGATGTAGCTCCCTGACACAGGCTCCGTGTTAAAAGCAACAGCCCTGGGAAAGCAAAGCCCTCTCCTCACTTGCGATACCGGCGGGCAGGAGTAAATGAGAGAGGAGGAAGGGCAGGGCAGGCCTGAAAGAAGCCCTGGATTTCACGTCACCTGCACAACAGAAAGTGGGAAACTGAAGAGATCATCTACGTGCTCACTGCTCAAAGGCACTGCTCATTAGGTCCTGGCTTTTCCTATTATCACTGCTGCACTCAGTGGCCTATTACAGCAACCTCCTTCCAGCCAAGGACCCGTGAATAGGAAGCGCTTTGACACGAGTGAGCGTTGCCCCTTAATGCAGTGGGGAGTTCATTGAACAGGCGGAGGGGCTGCTGACAGAGCTCCCGGCACCAGCTGGCTGAGGGGATGAGAGCAAGGATCAAAGCCAGGGCAAAGCCTCAGCACCGCCGGCCTGATGTGCAAAACTGCTCAGCCTGTCGAGTCCTCGCCTTTAAACACGGGGAGCTGCTGGGTGCTGAACTCAAGAGATCCAGGCCTCGGCTGAGGGTGCTGAGCAGTGGGGAGATCTGTCCTCTGTGCGGCTCGCACGCCATCCCTTCACTTTAAAGATCAAAGCTGCATCTCCAGAAAAAAAAGAAGTTACAGATCAGAACAGACAGGAGGAGGAAAAATGATGAAAAACGCAGTGTGACTTCTGAGGAGAACCACTTCATTCAAAGCTGCGCACACACACCTTACTTCCTGCTCAGCACACAGGCCCCAGCCTTCCCCAGCTTAGCACGAGCCCCAGGAAAAACACCGTGGCTTGAAACCTTTTCAAGCTCACACCAAACGATCGCTTTGGGAAATACACAAGCACAACGTCAGCCGATTCTCTTCACCAAACTGATGCAGACTGGAGTAGCAACATCAAATTCAATGAATCTGCACTATCACAAAACTGGCTGAGCAAGACAAACTCAATTCCTCAAACTTTAATCTTCAGCGCTACATCTGCAGTAGATCTAAAATAAATAAGAGCACCAAATGGGACTGGATAGAAGCCACCTGCTAAAGAAAACCAACAGCAAAACCAGGCTTCTCTGCAGCAATGTGGTTATTGCAGTGATGATTATTATAGTATTATATTGTATATATATGATTATATATATACATATGATTATTATGATTATTGCACTGATGACTGCAGCACAGCTCCTTACCTGGCAGCTCAACCACTTCCCAAAGCACAGAGATTCCCTGGGGCAGCCTCTGAGCAAGGCAGCCAGAAGAGAACAACCACTGAAGTTTATAGCTCAGAAGCCTCAAAGCTCTTGGTGTTAAAGATTCTCCCCTCACCCATCAACACTAAGATTTGGCAGCAAGCTATCCTATACTGGAAACTTTTTGTCTTGTGTTAACTGACTGCCAACAGCTTTGTCTGCAGGAGCGGTGTGGATGGAGTCACACAGACCACGCTGCTCTTCCAAACCACCCACTCCCACCCAGCTCTTTGCATGGAGCAAACACCTCCCAGGAACACACCTCTGCGCCTCACTTAGTCAAAATAATCCCTCGTTTCTGCTCCATCTTCCACATGGCACAACACCCCGGCTGTGGGATGCTGGTCCTTGCTCTCTCTCACAAGAGACTGCAGTCTCTAAATTCCAGCCTGATTTATACCAACTTCCTCCCCTCTGGCCTCAGAGGGGTATAAGCAAAGGCAGATCTGGCCTCAGATTTAACTGACTTCATGGGGGAGGGGAGGAGTTAGACTCCAAATGAGTCACCCCTCCCTCCCCATAATCCACAGCAACATCTGTGGATATTAAGCCTGATTCTAAGAGCACTTCGGTCACAATAACCCCATGGATGCT
>NW_010166110.1:0-32283 GCF_000695765.1 Mesitornis unicolor
TTTCTCAATCATCTCAGCTAAGAACATACCTAGAGAAAAAAAGTGAATTTAAAATGTGATTTTAAATTTATTCATTCATTACCTATAGAAAGATTTATTTTTTGTGATCTCAAAACCAATCAGTATAGAGAGTCTACATTACAGCAAAACTTCATACAAGTTATTACATTTTATGGAAAGCATATTCCTTATTTTGAAATGCTGTCTAGGAGATGGGAAATAAGTGAAAGAAAGAAGACTGCTTTTTACAAGGTAGCTAATATCTCTCTAAGCTTTCATTTATTCCTAAAGCAGACTGGAAAGAGAAGTTTCTCTCTTAGTAAATTCCCCTACACTGGTCAGTTCTAAGAGTCAGCTTGACAGGGTGCTGACTCAACTAATTTACGTTGAGAAGTAGGACTAGATGATCCTTGTGGTCCCTTCCAACCTGGTACTGGGTTTAAAGCCCATCCAGTCCAACCCCCCTGCAATAAGCAGGGACAAAGTTACTAGATCAGATTGCTCAGAGCCCCATCAAACCTGACCCTGAATATCTCCAGGGATGGGGCCTCCATCACCTCTCTCGGCAACCTGTTCCACTGATCTACCACCCTCATGTCGAAGAAATTTTTCCTAATATCCAATGTAAATCTACCCTTTTCCAGTTTAAAACCATTACCCCTTGTCCTATTGCTACATGCCCTAGTGAACAGCTCTTCCCCAGATTTCTTATAGGCACCTTTCAGGTATTGGAAGGTCGCTATAGCGTCTCCCTTCTCTTCTCCAGGCTGAACAATATAGTTAGTTCTTGAAGTTGAGCCTATTGTCACTGTATTTTATGAAGGACCATATTAGCTTAATTTCTGCAAATCACTGATTTTATTTATTTATTTATTTATTTATTTATTTATTTTACCTGAGGATCTACAGTGTGTCAGCACAGCCTCTCTCAGGTGTGTCACTGTTTAAGACTTAAGGTTTGTCACACAACTCATTTGCACCTCGGAGAGTCATTAGCTTTTAGCTGACAGAAATCTAAATATTCACCAAGACCTTAGCAAAATAAACTAAAAATCTCACCCCTTTCACATACTTTTCAGTTTTAGTACTGAAAGGAAATTTGTGCTTAGTTCACATATACCACTAAACATTCCTCCTTATATTTGAACATGTTAATTTAATGTGCCAAATAGTTCCTTTATGTCTTTTGATGTGGAAGATGACTGAATGGAATAGGAAAGATAAAAATCTTATATGCAACATTTCATATATTGTATGCTGTAAAATATGAAGATCTGAATCAATATGTAATTCATGTAGGAAACAGAAAATTTCGTAATATTCTGGAAGCAAATGCTCCCTTTTCCTTCCACTAGTATCTTTTTGAAAGGGAATTGCTCTTACCTACTATGGAGAGAATCACAACCACAAAATCAAAAATATTCCAGCCTATAGTGAAATAGTAATGGCGAAGTGAAATCAATTTCAGGACAAATTCTCCAGTGAAAAGGATAATGAACACAAGGTTAATCCGGGATAAAATTGTTTCCATTTCTTTACTCTGGTCATCTGTTTCCACCATCATTGTGACCATGTTAAGGCAGATGAGTATCATGATGCTGATGTCAAATACTTGTTTGGTTACAAAATCAAAGACCATGCCTTGAAATTTGTTCTGCAAAAAAAGATGGAATACAGTTTATACTCTGAAAGCATTTACATTTACAAAAGTCAAATGGGAAAGCAAGGCGCTGCAAGATTTAGGAGTGCAGACCAAGACCCATTCACTGTACATCTGTTAATATACACCAAACCCATGTTGGTTTGTGTCTCATCTTGTTAGAGTGAATCAAGAAGTGTACCACTGGTGGCTGAAGGGGTGGGAAGGGAAACAATGCAATAATAATAACACTGACAGTTGAGATTATTGGTATAAAACAGGTGGTTTAACTTGCTACTCAGCAAGAGTACCAGCCAATTAGAGAATAATTTTCTTATCTTTATTCTTAGTTGCTTTTAGAGTTGCATCCCAGAGATGTCTCTCTTCCTTAAACTAATCGTTCTTGGTGAGATTGTTGGACCATTGAAGTTACATGTCTCAGGCACACTATGACTGCAATATCCAAGTTTTCCTTTAGTATTTAGCTAAATGTTTATTGCCACATGTCTCTCTTTGGAAAGACTACTTTTAAACACTTGGTGCATAAGGTGCAACAAGTATTTTCTTTTTTTCCAAACACTGTAGTAGTTCAGTAAATAACAGAGTGGTTTCTTATCTTAGAGACATATTTAATCTCAATTTATACTTTACTCCCTAGGCATTCTTTTATTCTGTAAGATTAATGCAGCTGTCTTTCTCTTTCACATTAAGTGACCACTGCCCCCTTCTGTCTTCAGCAGCATGGCCCAGTGCCCCATTTCCTACAAATTCTCTGGAAGGAGAAAAAATAGAAAATGAAGTTTATCTGTGGGTAACAAGAACCAATAAATGATCCAACCAACTGTACTTTTCTAGGACTTTAGCAGGGAATTATGAAATTTGTCAAATTAACCTTATTAAATCCTACAGTTCATACTTCAGAGTGTTTTTAAATGAAACATGAGGGATCTAGTCCATTGAATTAAAAAAAGGACGGGAAAAATTCTACCTTTACAAGAAAATAAATGGAAAAAAAATTTCTTTCGAGACATACAACCTTCTCTTGTTGGCTAAAAATCATATTCCCAAGTGTATTAATATTATTTATAGTATTTAAATAGTATTTAATATTAGAGGTATTAAAAAAAAATAATTCTTACCACTGGCCTCGGTATAGGTTTCTGTGGCTTTTTGGATCCAAGCTTTTTCATTGCATTGTAATATTTCTTCTGTTCTTCTGTCATAAATATATCCTGACCTCCAAAGTAAAGAAATAATATAAAAACTAATTACTATTAGGTCCACACATACAACATTTAACTACAATATGTCGTTCTGTAATATAATATTACATTTGTACTTGATTTACATAACAAAAGTGATATTTTCAGGTATTCATAGTGTGGATGCCTATATGCATTCCTAACACACAAAAAAACCCCTTACTGCTGCCAGGCTGACAGTTGAGTTTTTCCAGTGTCTTCATGCTCACTTTTGCTGACATGGCTAAAATGGTTCTTACTATGCTGATGCTGCTAAATTACTTGCTGATTAGAATATGTTTAGCACATATGAGCCTGACTGGTCCCGTCCACGTCCTGAATTCTAGATAGACTTTTAGGACTATAGCTAGCCAGGTCCAAATGTGGGGTAACTTAGAGGAGCAAGTTGTGTCGAGAGAGAGTATTTGGTTCTAATCTGAGAGTTTTAATGACAGAAAAAATAAAATCACCTTAAATATAAACTTCATGCCATAGCAAATTATGAATTAAACCACCACTGGAACCTTGACTAACTCTAATTAGCCTTTGTTTGCAGATGTAAAAGCTGTCAGATGTGCAACTAACTGACTGAATTTCAGTATAAAGTAAATTGTGCTTATTGATGAACATGAACTGTCAGATGGAAACACAATGTCAAAGTCACTGTCTGCTGGATATCAAAGCCCAAAGCATGGCACAATTGGTAAAAACTAAGAAAGTAGGCCCAGACATATTTATGGCTCTATTAAGAAGTTAAAGAACATTTTCACAAGGGAAAAATTCTGTAGTTCACAATTGACTTCTACCATAGATTCTGTTTGGTGCTGCTGCTTTATATTTGGTGATCAGATAAAACCACATCATATGAAAATGCTTTTTCACAGCATACAAAGATTTAGAATGATCCCGAGGTTCTAGGTTTTGGCAGTTGAAGGCTATGAATCATGAAACTCCAAAATATTTTAAATTTGTAATTTGTAGTTTTAGATTTTTTAAATTATTTTAAATAAAATTATTTACATTATCAGTATAATTATTTTAAACATACTGGTATGTCAAATATATACAGAAAAATTATCCTTCCTTTTATACTTTTGCTTTATTATTTCTAATAAATTATAGAATGTATTTATGTCTAAAAAGTTCATATCACTTCTCACAAAAGTCTTAGAAAAATAGAGCTCTTTTGTACACATTTTTACTTGTATCATTAAGCCTATTTGTGTGAGGTGTACTGGACTTACTGATAACCCACTGCTTAATCAATTGATTAAGTTTGCAGTTTGCATTAAGTTGATCAGTTTGCAGAACTATTATCTATTGTATGAACACAATGCCATATTGTATTTTCCTTAAGTATCGTTTATCATTAATTAAAAAAGAAACTCTTCCACGGCAGATAATATTGCATTGAATCAAAAGGTTAATGCACATTCCCTTTTTACATACTCATTTTAGCTCTTACACAATTCGCAAATTTTTATGAACCAACTCATGATTTGTCCCTCTTTGCTTGTCAAAATGCTGAAATGCAAAGGTCAAAGTCATACCCACAGATGTAAAAGATTATGTTAAAAAGCAAGACATTTTTATTCAAGGACTTGAAATAACTTTTGGGTTTTTTATAGCTTTAAACAAAAAAGTTATTAATACACTATAGATAATAATTTATAGCGCTATGAAAACATTTTAAATACTTATCTTCTTTTTTTGTTGGTTGAAGTTGTCTATAATGACACCAATGAAAAGGTTCAAGGTAAAGAATGATCCAAATATGATAAAGATGACAAAATAAAGATACATATACAAGTTGTCCTCATACTTTGGTTGATCTTCAACCTACAAAATATTATACAGTTTATTACCCATGAAAATACTAGATGTAAAAAAGCAACATATATAATTTTTTAATAGGTATATGCTAGCTTAGCTAGAAAAGCTGTAAGCTGCACTCAATTAAAAAGACCCAACATGTCCATTCCAATCAATATTTGAAGAACTAAAAGCTGACAGAATGATTACTCATATGGAATTTTAAAGTAAATGTGTACACAGGCATGTTTATGCATGTACAAATACACAAAGTTCCTCATATAGAAGAAAGAAGCAATGTGGGACTGAGAGTAGTCAGTACTTAAGATTTTAACAGCATAAATCTAAATATTTTGTATTGTGTTCAGTGTATTTTCATGCAACAGAATCAATCAATATTACTCTCACCTAAATGCCCCTGGAACTATTTTGGTCTCAGATGAGTGTTTTTATTTCCTGCTAAGAACAGATGCTTTCAGTAGATTTCAAGTGAATATACGTTTCGTGAAATCCATAAAATTGAGACAAATTCCTACAGAGGATTTTGTTATTGTCTCAATTCTTCCAGATCCCACATCTCAACACTTGCACCTCTACTGCGCAATGTGCTAAACTGTAGAAATGCTGAAGTTAATGAAACAGGATGTATTACTCTGGGAGACAAATATTACTGTGTGATGACGGATATCACCAGTGTAACTATAACCTAGGTTGTATGGAACTGCTTCAGGCATCTGTGTTGCAATTTTTTGTACAAGGTAAACATAGTTTTAGTTTTGTAGCCAAGATAAAAATTCTAATCCCTATAAAACTTAACAGACGATCTTCATCACTAAAATCTACTTGTACTTCAATAGCTAGTTAATGGAAATGCTTAACCTAAAGAAACAATGAAATGCACAGTTACAAATTTAAAAACAAGATTAATATATTCAATATGTAATAAATACATCATGTAATCTAAAATTAATTAATACCCATGTTTACCAAGGGAAGTGGTTAAAAAAACTTTTTGATTTTTTCATTAACATTAACTTTAAAAAAAAAGTCCAGTTAAGTTAATTTAACTTACTTGGCTACACAGAAAGAAGTGGGATTAATTCTTTTCAGTACAAATTTTAAGATTCATGAAGTTCCTTTCTAAACTAACTGTATCTGGAAAAAAAATGTATTAGTGCCGATTATAATTCTTCTTCTACGTGTGGCTGTTTAAATTCTATACTCTACGTGTATATCCGAATATAACCAATAGATGATCTTTGAACATCTTGCACTTACATCTCGTGAATCAACAGCAGCATACATAATATCCATCCATCCTTTGAAAGTAGCCTAGAATAAAATACAGTTGTTTATCTTCCCTATAAAAATTAATAATGTGGAAAATAACTAGGTCACAGCACTTGGACTTTAACTTTTAATGAAATCATATCTAAATTTATAAACCACATTTAATAACATAGGCGTAATAAACTTTTTTTATAGTAATACCAGGTTTTTTGAGAAATTATTTTTTCGATTTTCCAAAAATGTTAAAAATCAGGCTCTGAAGGTCTCAGCAAGGTCACTGTGTGTTTCGAGCTGCCAATGCTTGCTTTGTAGATGAAGAATGGTAGACTCAGATACACATTAATGCTGGAGATGTTCAGGTAGTATCTACTAGAATCACTAATGGTGACAGCCATTTTATCAAGTTTACAGCATGAATTGATGGAGTCACCAATATACCTTCTGGACAGGTACCAATATGCGTCTGAATGTTTTCTGCTATGGGTAAACTGCCGTGTTATTTTTAGAAATGCTTTAATCCCATCTAACTAAAAGGAATAGAATCTGTTCATAATCAAAACATACACTAGTTCTTCTTGTATAAGATTTACAGAAGACCCAAAAGTGATCAGTGAAAGAGCTGTGATTAACTTTTATAAAACTTTGGGCTGAGTTCCTATAGAAACTTTGTCTAGGTAGAATAAGGAGTAAAAACTATCATTGCTCTAAGGAGGTGATTTTCATGGACATAAAATGTCCACTCTCTGAATAACACCAAAGAGTTGGTGTGACATGCTAGTTGAAAGTGTGTGTATGGAACCCTGGCTCATTAGCCAAGGTTTCCAAGCTTATTCACAATAAAGACAAAAAAAAGAGCTAAAATCCCTGTGAAATGAACAGATAAAGAGCCTCTCTGCCAAGGAGATTCAGGAGAGGAACCATCCCAAGGAGTATATTTGCATCTGTTCTTGCCAGAAGTAGCTCTGGTACTTTGGTGTAGCTGCACAGTAGAAACTGCAGTCTGGGAGCGTCCAAATCCTCCCTCATCTTGCAGTGCAATACAAGTTTACTAAGAAGGTGTGCTTGGAGCCAGGCTTCATAGATCTTTCTGCCTCGGTTGACAATTGACAGCCATTTGGTGCACTTTGCATAGCAATATTAGAAGAGGGCAGAGTTTGGTAAAAGCAATAAATACAGGAGAAGAGTGGAGGGAGAATGGTACTGGAGACAATCAGCTGAAGAGGTGATATGATACATGCCCAAGGATCCCTTAATCTCTTCAGGAGAAGTAAAGGGTGGAAAGGAGTATTTGCAAAGGAAAATAATGGAAAATCAGAAAGAAAAAAAAAAAGAGAGAAGAAGAATGAAAGGTCCACAGTAGTGATGTAGTAATTAAAGATCATCACTGTCTGGATGGGAGACATGGATGACACTCAGACACAGCTTCAAGAGACTAGAAGTTTTCCTTATACACCTTCAGAGGCAAGTATTAGTAATAAGTTGGTTCACTTTAATCTCTAGTAGAAGGGTAGCAATGAGATCTGAAGTCAGAGAATTAGAATCATTATTCAGTACGACGACTTAGCACATGAGAGTGACATTGCCTTTAGAGACAAAACTTACTAAGGCCAAGTAGTTAATTTGGGACTCAAGATCAGCTAGGGATACTGACCTGCTGTGGGATAGAAGAGACAAGCATATCATTCTTAGATAACTTGGTGATATCAGAGCAGCAACAATCCCATGGCATTTCTGACACCATTTCATACAGTGAAGCTGTATGCCAAGTTATGGACAAGTGATTCTAAAGAGCTCAATCATCTAAACATAACCGCTTGCTTTCTTGCTGGTGTTTTGGGTCAGATATCAACTGTCAGAAGCTCCATTTTAAGCCAAGGAGCCTGTAATGACCTAAGGTCTTTATTCCTCTGGCATAAATAAAAGTACCTCAGTACCTAGAACAAAGACATTTCTGTTCCACAGTGCAAAAGACTTGAAGGGGAAATACAATTTACAACTTTTTATAAGTAGCAATAATTAATAGAATGAATATGCCATGTAATACAATAACATCTAATACTTCACAGGAATAATACTATAAGTAACATAATATTAATTTAGTATACTATAATGACTCTTTAACTAGCATTAATGGAATATGTTAGTTATGAGTACTTTTTGTGATAAAAATGTTTTACATTTTCCCATTTTACCCACAGTTTAATGTCTTTGCAGTTTCATGTACTTCTTAATGAAATATGTTTATTTTAGAAGAAAGTGCTGTTTATCTGCAGACATCAAGAGAAAGCGTTATATGATTAATCACACCTAATACTCAATTAGGATCTGTCTATCAGTAACTATCCATATTCTTCCCGTGGGCATCTCCTACTTCTCTCAGAGGATTTCAGACCTCTTACACAAGTATTATGATAATAGAGAAAGAATTGGCTACATGCTACATGGTGCCCCAGTCTCAGATCTTGCATTATTTATGATTCCTTTCCTTAAATCCACATCCAGGTCTGGAAAATCAAGCCCTTGTTAAACAAATATGTGCACTGGAGACACCAGGCTGATGTATTTTTGGTTTTACCATCCAATTTACAACCTTGTTCCTTAGATGAGTACAGACATGAAGAAAAATCTACTCTACCTTGACCAGACTGTTGATAAAAGAGACATTATTTCACTGTGCCAAAAGTGCCTAGATTAATGGATTTTGACAGCGAAAGAACATTGCTGTGCATGTGTAACGATACCTAGGAACAGATTATGTGGGAAGCATTGGCAGTAGTTGCTCACTTCAGACCAGACCAGACAGTCAGTTAGAATGTCTGCCCTCTTTTAGGCTGCTGTCTTCCCTCCTGGCTTACAAGACAACTTCTAAGACTTGTCCACCATGGACTCATGAAATGCATTCCTGATATTTATGTTGTGCACCACTAAAAAGATTTGTGTACCTTTTTCACTTGTTATTTGCACATTATTGTCATTATAAGACTGTATTGCCTAGCCTTGGAATGGAAAGTTACTGTACTATCATTAATACAAAAATTACAGGTAACAGTGCAATACAGTTGTGTAAGCTGTACAACATTGCAATGAAGAAATTACTCCACTACTCAACAGTCTTAATCTGTCCATTTTTTCTATACTTCTTTAAAAAGAATGCAAAGAAAATATATAAATTTACTTACTACTTGAAGCAGAGCAAGGTATCCAGCTCCTACATTATCAAAGTTTACTTTCACATTTTTCCATCGGGCACTTTGATTGTTTTTTATGAGTTCCTCACACTGAGTATAATTGTTGACATCACTGACATCAAACATCTCACCAGTTGTGGTGTTTACACAGTGATAGAATTTGCCAGCAAACAGATTTACTCCCATGATGCTGAAGATGAGCCAGAATATAAGACAAACCAGCAATACATTCATGATAGATGGAATTGCTCCTACAAGGGCATTTACAACCACCTAGTGTACAAATTAGACAAAATAGCCACTTAGTTTCTGAACAGAAAAAGAAATATACTTTTAAAATGTTAAAATAGTATTAATATGAAATGGAGAGTTAAAATATTACATTAAAATTATGAAGGAAACATTATTTAAGGTTCAATAAAAACATAAATGAGATTGCAAAAAAGAAAGAAATAAAATAATAAAGAAACTAAGACAATGCAAAAAAAAACTCAAAAAGCAAAAGAAAACCTGTTAGTAGCAAGATGGATTCTTAGCATTTGTGTACTCTAAAGAAAAAGAGAGAAATAAAGGTTAAATTCCAACAATACAAATCAAAATCTATAAATAGAAAATAAACCAGAAAAAAAATCAAAGAATGATGATTTAGGAGACTAAATAAAAATGTCTGCATGTAAAACTATCACTACTAATGATTTTATTCTCAGAAGCTTTATATATATAGGTACCAGTGTATTTTAGCATTTACATACAACTTAATATAATTAAGCATATCTTATTTCATTTTTATTAACAGCATCTGCTGCTAATTTTTAAATTGCCTGGCTCACTATAGTTGCTCTTACACTTCTCTGTTAGGGTATTTTTTTTAATTGAATTTCTTTAGCTTTTTATGTATGGTTTTGAAAATAATAGTATTTTTCAATTCACTAATTTGACTGAAAGTAGTCAAATTAACAAATTAACAGAAGTTTTGCCCATTAAATAGGGACTCACACGTTGTTTGCAATGCAAATCATGTAAAACATGTTGGTGATGGCGACGTGCCACAGGACACGATCCCCTATGCTGGTTAGTGTGGCCCCCTCTAACAGCAGCCTCAACCCAGCCAGGAACTACACTATTTATATGGAAACTTAAGACCTATGACCAAACTATAAAGATGTATTGCAGCATCTGCAATTTTGAGGTGAAAGATTAAAAGGAGGTTTCTTAATAACATTACCCTGTTAATTTTGTATGCATCAGTTTTTCCAAGAAATAGCATAGTCTGCATTTTTAGCAGAAGCTTGTGATAGTTTAGGTGGGGTTTTTTTGGTTGGTTTTCTTTTTTTGGGGGGGAGGGGTGGGGTGGGGATTGGCAGATTGGCAGAATATGAAAATAGTAATTTCCCCAACAGGAAGGATTTAGCTGTGTAGGAGGAGAGGTAAAATGGCAGCAGATGCATTCATATGAAGCAAAAGACACTAGCTGTTAAAATTATTTCCCATCTCTCCACCTCTATACTTCCAACCCAATCCTTATTCAGGTATCTGTTTGAGGGACCTTTCCCTAATACTACAGCATTTAATGTGGGATTTTTTTTCTCCAGACAGGCAGACAGGGAGCCACAGGGAGGCTTTAGTTCCTGGTGCGTCACCATTGACAGCTGCTTCACCTTGTTTTGGTTTGGCTTGGGTTTTTTTGCTCTGTTTTATTCTGTTTGTTTGTTGTTTTTTTTTACAGCTATTCCTGATCCATTCTGAACCACTGACAAACTAACAGAGAATAGAAGTTACCTATGGAAATTAAAAAAATGAAGTCCCTAGCTAAACTGGAGAAAAAAAACCCCAACCCTCTATTCTAAAATTTCTCATGTCCTTTTACTTTTCTGTATAAGTCTAGAAATCAATGGAAATTTTAAGATTCAGGAGGCTGGCATAACACAACTATGCAGCAGTGAGTGGGCAATTTAGTGATTTGAAGCTCTAATCTCTAAATGTAAGCTGTGTGCATGTCTTGTGTATCTAGTGTATAAGGACATGCTGGAAGGCCATTTTTCCACACATTTTTACATGCATTCCCATTCTAGAGTTCTTTGCAGAAGGCATGAGTGTCACATTTCTACATTAATTTTTGTATGCATCCATTCATTCAGACTCATTCATTTTATCTCACCCTCATTCCTTCAAATCGAGACAAGGCTCTTAAAGGTCTTAAAGCTCTTAATGTCCGAAGTGATTTAATGGCACCAAGTTCAGAATAGCCCAAAGCATTGGCTATTAAACTAACCAATGAGACCTATAAAAATACAGAAAAATATTATTATAAAAAATGTTCTACACAGTTTTTTTAAAAAGAACACATATTCAATCAACAGAAAGTTCAACAGTGACAAATGGAAGAATAGCATTCTTGCTTATAGTGACATTGGAGGCTCAATTTCACAATTTGCAAACTTGCTGGAAAGACAGGAGATCAAATGAAAGCATGTTTGGAAAGGGAATATATGCTATTCAATGTCTATTATAGCTGGATAGGGTTTCACTGTCAGATGGAAGCACACTGTTGGTGAAGGATACAATTTTCAGAAATATTTAAAGACAAAATAGCTGTACTTGCAGTAACTTCATTAAGATTCAACCTTCCAGGCAATTTAAAATTCTGAATAAATTAGGATAGTTATCAACTACTGACAATATTATTAATATCTATAATCACTAATAACATGCCAAATAATGTAGTGATTAATTAGCTTTGTTATAAATATTACTTCTAAGTCAAACACTAAGCTCATAGCAATGATAGCCAGGGTATCTGTGAAATATATATTGACAGAGGTCAATACTTGCCTTTCTCACTTGCCTGATAACTCTATTTTTTTTTAATCTTCTAAGTATAGGAAGATATTATGGGATAGATATTGGCAGATGCTAGCATTATAACAGTAAGTGCTTTATTATCTACAACAGTGAGCTCCTGATTCACGTTACCAGGATTTTATCATAAGCCAGTTTACTTCAGGAAGGAGGAAATAATCTGCTTCTCAAATGGAACTGAGTTTTAAACTGTGTTAACGTGAAAGAATTTAATTTACTTTGAGCAGTTTTGGAAGCAGGACTGGGGAAATATACCTTACTTGTATTTTATTCAGTTCTACCACCAAAAGCATAGAAGACACATAAATGAACATAGGCACAATTCAGTCCTTGAAAAAAATGTCTCAAATATTAATTTCTGTTCCTCAGTGTAGAGATTTCTTTAAATAAGTGACTGTACAGAGATAGGCATTCACTGATATTGGTGGTAAGATTTTGCTTGTTATATGGAAATGTTGTTTCCCATGTTACTTGTATCCATAAAGAACAATTAGATAAATCACAAACACAAGAGTTGCAAGATCATGTCTCAAAAGGACAATCTGAGAGCAGATAGAAATCAATTATTCATTACCATGTTGCTATGTATATTAATCTAACAGAAAATAGCAGTTTAGTGAATTCTTATCATTGTACCTTTCAACCAGATTACATGTCAGGATGTAATTCTTTTAATCAAAGGACAGGCCTCTTGCTGTAATGGATAAGTCTGTAAAGGAACTTGCTGTGATTTATACACATATTAAGAAGAAAATCTTACTGATTTTCTGTAGTCTCTAACTGTAGTCTGTTCACTTACAAGAGATAATATTATTGTTTCTGCCATTACATTAATGTTGTCATTAATTGTTATTAATCACTGTCATTAATACAGTTTATTTGTCCTGTGATTCTATAGTTCTGTTTGACCCGTAACCATTCTTAATATATTCTGAAGATAACACGACATGGAATTCTCTGCATTTTTAATAGAATATTCATTGATTCACTCACATCAAGAAGATACCCAGACATGACAATAAATTTTAGTTTAAAGACAGCACATTCTACAGATTAAAAATAATCTATGAAATACATAATAAAAATATGTCTTTCACTGGGAGAGCAAGACATCCCTTTTAAAATTAAACTCAGATTAATGCCTCCTTAATTTCATATTTTTCTCCCCAAACTAGCACTGTGCCTTAGCTATCTTTTGCAAACAAGACTAACAACCTAGTTACATCGCCATAGCTCCCATAACTTCAGTGATACTGTGTATATTGACAGTTTTTAGGTTCTGATTGTAAGTCATTCTCCAGCCCAGTTTGTGCTTTCCATTTCAACCTATTTATTTACAGCTTTCTTACCATGATGCTAGTGCTTTTACATCGTAAACCCAAAGATGAAATACTTCATCTATTGCAAACAACATATTTTCCTCTGAAGGACAGTTCAAATGAGAGGAAAAATTTCCTTGGAATTTTTTGCTATTAATTCTGTTGTATATACAGCTATTCTGAACTGCACTGGTTTTCTCAGTCTTCTTAGCTTGGTCTTCTGTGGTCTGATCCACCTGTTTCCGTGCTAGTGAGAAAACAAATGTCTCTGTACACTGACAATTAAATATCTCTTTTGAGATAGGAATGCATGCAGATGCAGTAATTTCAAGAAAGGAAAATGAACTCAAAATGGTGGAAAGAATTTTTACTTTCATCTCCCAAAACTAGAGGGTAGTATGTCCACATTTTTGTGTACAAATCTTCTAATGTAGACTGACTGTTGCAAAAACCATATTGAAACTTAGCAGTCACAATTAGTTCTCCTCAAGATCTTCAGTCAGGGTTGTCATGCAAGCCAGATCGTTGATTGTACAGCTCCACGTTGACTTTATTTCTACTTAGACCTAAAATTTGAATCCATATGAATTCTGTGCTACTTGGTGATTGGCTAATTTATGTGATTTGATTCAAGGTCCTCACTGGCATATGGCCCTCGTCACTTCCAACCCTGCTTATCCTATCTTTCATGTAGTTTAAGTGTTGTGGCATTATACTTAATAAGGAATAAAAATAAACTGCAAAATTTGGAAAAAATTCAAAGATTTTTCTTTCTATTGAGAAGCTAATTATTTTTCTTTTTTTTTTTTTTTAAAGATAAATACCATAGTATTGGTTTTCCAGGTAGGCATTTTTGACACTTCCCGAGGCAGGACACTGGACCCAAAGTAGCCTTTCTTTTTGTTGAGACATGTGATTGCAAACTATGAGTCTGTTCATTAACTCACTGATCAAAAGTCTTAGGTTTCATGCATATATCATCTGAATATCCCTTTGAATTGATTAATTAATTTCAATAATTCTGGCTTATCCAATTTTAGCATAGTGTGTCATGTTAGGATGCACATAAAGACATATAAGACTGTCTGGGAACACAAAGTGACATCTCTTTATGTACCTGGTTTCAATATGCTCATCTTATTTCTTATTTTTATTATGAAATTGTCAGGGCAGCAGTTGCCTTTGTGCATACAGAATTTAGTATATTAGCATAGTGTGACCGTGAATGCTGCTGCTGAGTTAATTATTCTGAAAAGCTAGTTTAAAAGGTTGAGAGCGTGGTTTAATTAAATTACTTTAACTGTTTTAACAAAAAGCATGAAACATTTTTAGTTATTTGAAGATACATTACACAAGCCATCAATATGACCAACCTTTAATGTACTGTACAACAAGCCCCACTGGAGGGTTGTTTTGCTACATTTAATTGTTGAAAAACTGTACTCGTTGGAATTTTATCAGGCATGAGCATTTTCAAGAAGGTCAAAGATTTCATTCCACTACAGATTCATTACTGCCCCAGAGCATTTGGCAAATATATGATTTGTTTTAAATTTTACTTATTTCCATTTCATTCCAGTACAATTTATTAACATCATAATTTAGAAATTAAGTATCTATACCAAATTATAGAACTACCTTATAAAGTTTAAAAATATACAGCATAAGCCGGTATCCATTTAAGATTATCTAAGATTACATATCACAGCAGAAGACTACACAAACAAACCTAATAACTGAGAAACTCACTGGGTATTTCCAGATTCCCTATTTCCTTCGCTGATATCCTGTCTCCTAGCTTTGTATGTGGCAAAGACAACTTAGCGGCATTACAGCTGTACATAAAAAATTAGACATAAACTCATGACAGATGGCTTCTGGACAAAAGGGTAAGAGTCTAAAACCAAGGTACAGAATGACATGCTGTACAGCATCTATCTAGTTGTACTGGGTTAAAGTACTGCTGTCTTGAGCCTTTACTGGATACCTCTGCCAGAATCAGTCTCCCCAGAAAGAGTGAGTATGTCGCTGCTTCTCAGCTGCCTGCATCCAAAATTAAGTCTTTTACCTTAAAGCACTGATAAATGTGAACTAATGGAACTAATTTACCAGATTGTGATTTTTGTTAGATTAGGCACTCCACTCAAATATCTGCTCCATGCTACAGATATTGTTGCATGTAGCAGAGGAGTGGAGCAGAGAAACAGCATGATAAGGTCTTAAACTGAGGTAGCCAAATGTACCAGGAGTCATCTGTCATGGCTGTAAAGTGACAGAGCCAAAAATTGCCATTCTTTGTGTAATTATTAAAATCTGATTTGGTCACAATCTCTGAGCGCAAATGGCTGTTTCTCATAGTGTGAGACTCAGGTATGTAAGATATTAAAGGTCAAAGCCCTAAAGGACTATCGGTGTTTACTCTTGAATAATTTTAGAAGATGGAATTAAACAATTTTATTAACTTTAGTCACCTTTAATGAAGAAGGGCTCATTGGTGGTCTCACTGAGAGATTGCCACTGAATCACACTTGTTTAAACTGCCAGTTAAAGCTGTGTGGATTCTCTGCTTTTCTATAGGAAGATAACATGAGTTCACATATTTCTTTCAAGTGCTGTCTCATGGTGCTAGAGGAATTGCTGAATTAGCCTTAGGCAGAGTAAGACATTTTTTACCACTTTCTGGAACACTGACTATAATTCTTCAAATGTAGAAGGTTACAATCTCATTTAGTCATGCTTTTGTTTACAAAATTAAAAATTATGGGTAAAATGTTGGCAAAATAAGCTGCTTTACTTATGATGATGTTCTTTATAATTCTGAGAGCCTGCTCAGATAACTGCATCTCTGAGGCTAAACTATTATTAAGAAACCACAGAGTATGGCTTAGAATAATCTGTTTAGGTTTAAGTTACAAAAAGAATAAGTAAAACATGAGTTGTAGTTTATCTAAAAAAAAAATCCATTCTTAACATAATCCTTGAAGGGAGCATCCATCTTCTGCATTAACATACTCTTAAGAAAACTGTTCACACAGTTCCATTCTACTGTAGTTTGTCAGGACAGAGCTAGAGATTTAACAGCTTAACAAAACTAACTTGGGCAGGTTAAAAAAATAGAAGATCGTACATTTTGAGTTAAGAGTCAATCTAGCTGGTTTTTTTTTTCCTCTGGGAGTCACAAATGCAACACATTTCTATTGTATACTCATAAAGAATAAGTATTTATGGGACCAGGATTTATGCAAGCTTCTTAAGAAATATAGTAGCTTGGGCAGAAATTACTATAAATGCACATTTGCCCCAAGATGCTATCTCTCAGTTCCACACTGAGGACATGTATAGCCAATGAACTGGGTCAGATAATGTGTGAAGGCAAGAGACCAAAATATTCTGGGAGTAAAACCAGCTTTGATCCCTTCTGACAACATAAGTGAGGCCTTTGCACAGAACTATATCACGGCTGGGAAGGCAGCCAAGAAATCTTGTACTCTCTTCTATCACAAACCCTGCCAAGTCACAGCTGATGTAATTATTGCAAATTGTCAGCCCATTAAAACTAATAAATTTTTAGACCAACCAGCCACTGTCTTTCTGTTTTACTAAAAATGATAACAGTATAGTTTTGGGAGACGACGTTCTGAGAACTCAGGTGAAATCTGGACTACATGTGTTTTTTCACTTGCAAAGTTGCAATGTTTGTAGAAGACACTTGCACAACGTAGTGTCTTATTTGCTAAGGAATAAGGTAGTATGACCAGAGCCCATGAAAAATAGCGTGATTCAAAATGAGGCTTTTTCTTCATAAAATCTCAAGTTTGATACCTCCTGGATATGAAATTATTAACCACGAAAAATGAACTAACTGATGGCCAGCCATAATTTTCTTTCTGGCATATAAATGTACTTTAAATAACACATCCAGATCACTGCAGGCTATTACTAATGCAGTATAACTATACAATGTGAATTATTTTTGCATGTTTATAAGAAGATTACTTAGTAGTAATGAGTTTTACAAGATAAAGGACTTTACTATAGTGAATTTGACAATATTAAAGACTACATACTTACATCAACAATCAGGAAGTCCAGCCAGCACCAGGCATTAGTAAAATATATTTGAAAACCATACGCTACCCATTTTAAAAGCATTTCCAAAATGAAAATATATGTAAAAACTTTGTCAGCATATTCCAGCATGGTCTTGATAGTTTTGCGTTGTTCAATATATATATCTTCAAAAGCCTGTGAAAAAAATATATTCAGGTATAACTAGTGATTCACAGAATATACATGATAAAAATAAGGACTAAATCAGTAAAAATAAGTAGTCCAGAGCTAATCTTTCCCCTTGTTCTTCTGCATTCTCTTAATACACAGATTTCCCATCTTCAACAATACTACAAATAGGAGCAACTTTATGTATTCTGCCCTATCTGGGGCTCAATAAATATACATATATATATATCCTATGTTACTAATGAATGAAGAAATAAACTCAAAGAATGAATTTTCGTCCACTGTAGCATTAAAAAACATTGTCATTCACACAACACCCTCTCCCCCCTTTTCTCCTACAAAATCTGTTCCAAATATGCATATTCTATTCTAGAAAGCAGTTATAGAGATTACATTTCTAACCTCCATCAACCAAACTTATGTCTAAAAGTCAAATTAAAGAGCAATGTATTTGCTAGAGTGTACACTATGCACATTGATACTAAAAGGTGGGCAATGTAAATCTTGTTGGAAAGTGGTTATTAGGTTTAATTTTCTGTCACACTCTTCCCTATCTCCTGCCTCCAAAAATGAAAAAGAATGAAGTAATTATTCCGTTTTCTGTATGTTCTTTAGTAAGCAGAATCCAAGAAGTGGCTGAGCCTAGAAGGAATTAAGGACTTAAAATCATACATTTAGCTATATATTCACAGTTAACAATGGTCCTCAAATCTCAAATGTACTCAAATCTCTTGACAAACATGGTGAAAACTGGCAGGCAATTTAAATCTTGAGCAGCTATGCTGGCTTAAATGAAATGGCACCAGGTGTACAGTGATAAGCCAAAAGCATCACTAAAAAAGTGCATGTGAAATTTAACAAACTTTTCCAAGTTTGAGCCAACTTTCATTCCATCCTGAAATTATGGAATACAGGAAGTTTTATACAGGTCCAAGCAAAACAGGTCTTCCTGAAGCAACTTTGAATTTCGCTGTTGCTTCTAAGGTGGTATTTAAATATTTCAGCATATGCATTCTTTTTCTACTTACTAGTGCTCCACTGCTGAGGAGAATCATGAAGACAATGAAAGTTTCAAACCAGTTGTGCTCAACTATGCTGTAGCAGGTTTTTCTAAGATTCCACCAAATTTTTCCTTTGCCATCCTCTATACTTACTTGACAACATGGAAATTTCTGCACACAACCTGCATTAGATTAAGAGATATTAGGATCAAAAAGCAAATTATTTCAAAGTCAATATTTCCTGTGGTATCAAATAACACATTTTATAGTAATTTTTTAAAATTAAACACTGGAATCCTCTTCCATAGGAACTTGGAATCCTTTTTTATAGGATCCTGAATATCTGAATTTAGATACGTAATTTGGTGAGAAACCAGACAATACTAGACATAAGACATAATTATAAGTAAAATAAATTTTAAAAAATTATATTCTTGATTGTTGGCATGTAACTGTTCCATTTGTTGAGTTTCACAAAAATTAATTTGTTCCAAATTTCAAGGGCCTTTTCAAATAACAAAAGACTGTTAAGAATAGAAAAATTAACAAAGTTTCTTATTTACAAGGTGTATGCAGTAGCCAGGCAGACAAAGATAAAGCCTAGGGAAACCTTGTTTTGGCATCTGATTTCCAGCATACTAGGACAAAAGTATTATCTTTCAGTTATTGAGGTCATGAAGGTCCACAGATTTGAAAGAACTTAAATAAGACTAGTCATAATGCCATTTTACTAATACATCTCATAAGTCAACAGTTATTCTACAACCTTCTGTAAAACAGGCTTCTGGTTCAAGAGCTTCTTCACTTTCAATTTCTGCTTGCTCGCCCTCGCCAGGAGGGGCAATATCAACTGTGCTGCCTTCTGATGAACTGGTTGCATTTAGTTTCTGCAAGTAAAGTTCCACAGAACAATTTTTTCTCATTAGATACATATTCTGTTAAAAATGATACTAAATCAAATCATGCCAGTCACTGACTTGTGAAGAACGCTAAATTTATACTGACAAATATACATCACCATCATTAAAAAAAGTAATGAGATGTACATTGTATAATTCTGTTTCCCAGTTTCTCTTCTTACAGAGGGCAGTTAAACATAATTTTGCTACTAACCTGATCCATGTATAAGACTTCTGAAGTATTCTCAGTAGTGTTAAAACTGGAGAGCTTGCATGTACCACACTCTCGAGTTATTTCCTTTTCTTTACTATATTGGATTACATTGAAAATAAGTCTTAGCGTTCCCAGTGAAATGGACTAACAGAAAGCTCCACATATATCTTCATGTCCACTACAGATGGTGTTTTCACAAACATACACCACATCTGGATTAAAAAGTTGTAAATGTAATGGCATTTAATGGCAAATTTCTGCACAATTTCATTTTTGCAGAAAGCACAAATTACCAGACCTGAAATATCTTCTTTGCATTCCAGTCTCCTGTGCATATTGAGAGACCTCCTGAGATCCTTTCCATCTCAAATTTTTCTATCATTCTACTACTTTTGTGTACAGTGAAATACTATAGTCCTTGCTATGGTAAAAGCACTTCTAGAGCAGAAAATTGCAAGAACTGGAAAGCGATAAAAAGCAGCTGAAATTGAGTCACTTTTTACCAAGTACACTGAAATTTGGATCAGGTCAAGCTGTTTATCAGCCATGCAAGACTGCCCATAATTTTGTCCTTTTATGAAAGCATATTTTGAAAGGACAAACTTGCTAAAAATGCACACAACTAATACAATCTATATTGTTTGTGTCTCTAATTGCTTTCATTCAAAATACATTCTCTTTTACTGTGAAATAAGGCTTGTCAGAAAACAACATTTAAAAAAGCATGGTGGTGAAATACCTCTGATTTATACCTTGTAGCAGTAATACATAGGAATTTCGAGGGGGATCTATAATGCACCTCTAACTTAAATACATTGAATTGTACAGTCACTGATGTAACAAAAGGGCATTTGGTCCCAGACTAGGTTTATGGTTTCAGCTAAGCAGACTCGGTCATGCCATTTGACCTATGCAATTTTCTATGCAATTTTTTGAGAGAATGCTTAATACCAAGTACTTTTCACATTTAGTTTTCAAGATAGTGACATTTTTAGAATATTAAAAAATACCATTCATATTATTTGAATGATTTTGCAATAAATAGTAAACAATAGCTTCTTAAAAAGAGATTCCCATGTATTCTCTCCTTCAGATATAATACTGCAAGTTAAAACTAATTATTTAACTCTTCAGTTAAAATCCAGTCCCTTCAGGAAAATGCATTGGGAGCTAAGGGCTTTTTTCTGCCAAGAACCAAGTAAATGGCACATATATCTTTATATAGTTTGGTAAGCAGTTCTTTCCTCATATTTAATTCTTACATGAAATGAATGAAGTTTAAAAAAAAATCATAGTGGGTGATGGATAATTTCACAGTTAAGTTTCAGAAAGCTGCCCTTCACGCACACGTGCAAATATATTTAACACAAGGTCACTCAGACCTCAGGTTGTGTGGCTGTTACTGCATTGTGACCACAATAAAGGACTTGTCACCTAATAGAAAAGATTTCTGTCCAGAACATGGATATGAGTTTGAAAAGAATTCTTTCCCTTTTAAAATATTATGATCTTTCATACATGAAAAATCACACTGACAAATGTGACATGTATTAAGTGAACTGAGATTCGGATATTTCCAATGGTTAATTTTTGCTTCGTAAACATGTTAAAGTACTGTGTTTCCTTTCTCATATGCACTTCCTCTATGTTTTCCAAAATTTATACACATAAAATAGTTACAGCTGTATTGCCTCTAAATGGAGTATTTTTATTACTGGTCATGTAGATCAGTAAGTCTGAAATAAAATATTGTGTACCTCATATAGTGAGAATATTTAAAACTTTGCTTTCTGTGTTACATTTACAGACCAAAAAGCACATTAATGTACACTGTATTAAGCATTAGTAGCACACCACCTTATTATCCACACATAAGTCTCTCTTTTAGAAAAGAAATAAGATTTGTGAATTAATTATCTTATTATATATAACTGTAATACAAAGAAATAAGAAGCCTGAATCCTGTCAATGAAATTATAGGCAGTTTCTTGATTAAATAAAAACCAAATATTGTGAAAATAATTATCTGCCATTTTCAAGGTAGGAAAATTAAAACTAATTCATGGCCTGATCCATCATCATCTAATCAATTAGTTAATAGCAGCATGATAAAGTTTCATAGTAAGTATCAATTATTGATCTATATGAGTGCCAATTAAAAAGCAGTGATTTTTTTAACTGATTTTTCCCATGTAAACTCTGTTGCAGATAGTTCTGTCAGCATAGTTGCTAAAAACCAAGTGATAGAAGTGCAATTTATAGTTGGTACAAACAAAACCTACTGTAATTGTCTTCATTATTTTTCACATAAATCATTCCACTCATTATTTTTCAAATAATCTCAAACAATTACATTATCAAAAAAAACCTCATTAAGTTAATAAAACTCCTCTTCTTTGCTTCAAGACCCTAAATTGGAAAGAACCATTGCATTTTAAATAAGTCAACTTCATTCATCTTTTTTTTTTTCCTAGCAATAAAACTAATAAAACTAATAGGAAACTCAAGATACATGATGGATTAACACAATCTTCTTTACACCTCATAAATATGATTATCAGCCTCTATAACACGCCATGCCCTATAAATACTTATTTGCATCTTCAATGATATCACATTTTCCTTTGCAAGGATACATTTGAAAGCAATTGCTTATGATGCAGCATTCTCAAGGCCTGAATCAGCAAAACAACATGCTTGGCTAGAGCAGAAGCCTGAGCAATACTGTGGAAATCACACACAAAAATAAAATAAAAAATAAGACTACCTCAATGGGTTTATAGTTTTCTGAAAATATTATTATAAATATTATTGTATAGACTACAACATTAAAAAATGCTTCATTACCAACCCAAATACTTGGTTAATATACATATAATCAGCCTCCATAGTGTCCTTTCAGAGCAGTGCATCTCTTTTCAACACCTTAGATCATTAAAACAAGCTTTGACCAACAGCATGTTAATGTGCCCATTTACAATAAAATGCATTCACTTAAGACCCGGTCTTGCTCTCATTCAATTTTATTCTAGATTTCAATAAGAGCAAGAGCAGGCCACTAAAATTTTAAGCTTTACAAACGGCTTCATGATTCAAGTGACAATAAAATAAAGGGATTCAGCCATTACAAATTGCCTTTAGTAATTCAGCCATGTGGTTTTATCCTCTGAATCTTGAAAGCTGCACTGTAATTAAGTGATAAAATATATAATAATGGGGATCAATGATTCCAAAGTTATTCTAAACTGACTTTAAATCTCAGACCTTATGGTATTTGATTTTTATATAATATTAAGAAAACCACTTTAAAAATCTCTTACCTTAAGTTTTTATTTGATGTTTGAAGCATATCTTGGTTTAAAATTTAATCAGTAAAATCAGAGAATTTTCAGAATACACACAAATATTAATTTCTTTTGGCGTCTCTGGACAATTTATACGATGCTATAATATAGATAGATTATACTACACTATAATCAATGGTACAATTGAATCATATAATATCATTTGAAGCCAGTGAGACTTTGTCTGAAGGCAACAGCTTTGAATCTTGCTATGGAACTGAAATCTCAATCCCAACAAAATTTTGACATCACGTTTTTCTAGGATAATGTGTCATCCTTAGTTTCACATAACTTTGGCTCCTGTACAATATTTGCTGTCCCTATTCCTGAAGACTCTGCCAATTATGCTTAAGTGGAGATTACACTTGCTTTTAATGAAAAAAAACCACAACCCTAGGGTATATATACTTGGAATTTTATAAAAATTATGGTGACTGCTCCATAGTATTTCTAATTTACACCAAGTCCCCTAACTCAGTCACAGGCTGCTGTCATGAAACACATTCCAAAATACCACTATTTATGAAGGAGTTTAAAGTTTAAGAAAAGAGTATTTGTAAAATTCTTTGCTTTGAGAGTTTTTTTAAGGGGTTTATTTGCTAAGTATTTTAGCAATTATGAAACTGTTTGCTGTGCTGGCAGTTTATAAAACTCAAGATATACACTGCCCAAATGAATACAGAATGTAGTTTGTAGCATGTTGAAGATTTGTATTACAGTGCATTGTAGATTTTTAACAGTGTAATTTTTATGTAAGTAGCTACTGCAATAGCTTAAATGTTATTCATTAAGGAGCTGAAGTTGTGGCAGTAATCATTATATAAAGCTCTTCACACATTTCATAAAATATTTACATTTATAAGGGCTGAATCAAAAAGGGTTGTTTTTAGTTTTTAAAAACTATGCATGCTCCCTTTTTCTTTGGCCTCTTTATCGTATAACATTCCAGAACTTTCATGGTCCATACTCCAAAACCTGTAGAGCATGCAGTTATTGCTAAATAGTGTATTAAAATATCCAGAAAAATCATTAGCAGAGTTGAAAAATGTTATGTTGGGGTTGCCAATCCCACCTGACCATGCTGTGATTTGAGTCCCATGACTCAGCAGAGAGCAGCTGTGCATGTTTCTACTGTCTTGCAATGGATAGGGAAGGTACATAGCTGAAGAGCATGCAGGCCAGTCAAAATCCATTAAAAAGTGATTATATATATATATACATATATATGTATAACTTGCTTAGGTAACCTGTGTGAAAGTGGTGACACGTTGCTCTACCTGGTTAAAAAGCACCAGAGCTGCATTCTTGATTGCTCCAGCTTGGTTTTACCCCTGTGAGAAGTAAGAATGGTAGGTAGTGAAGTTCAAGACACAGGATCTCTGGTTTTCCTCTTTTTGGAATCTCTAATTCAAACATGGCTTTAACACAATTAAAACATTATTATTCAATATTTTATGATCAGTTGGCAAAAAGGGAAATACATACCACCTGGAATGTTCAACAAACTTTTCTACAGAACTTGTTATTTAGAAATATAAGAAATGCAGAAGCTAGACCTAATAATCTGCACTCTGAAATTGTAATTCATAAATAAAAATGCAAAGAATTAAATTAATAAAGACATGGTTAGCAATTTCGGAAAGTATTCCAGTATTTATATAGTGCTTAATGCATATTAATGAAAGTTTTAAGGGTTTTTTTTTGGTTTAATGTTCTAGTCTTCATTTAACTATGTGATGATCTCTTTTGTTTGCAAGAAATGTGCATACAGTAAGCAAAATCCTTTGAAGATGTATGTCTTCCCATTCCTCCTTCATCCTCTAACAATGATCATAGAACTTACAGATCCCAATTACAATAAACCTCCTTAATTTATGTTCAAATAAATTAAATGTGATGAAGTGTCATATGTGTAAATTTCTAGTTTAGATTTAGTATGCTATATACTTCTGACTCTCTAATTTCCCTCTAATTGTTTCAAAAGAGGATTGGATTGGTGTTTGGACAGTGGCCCATCAGTGAATCCAGAGATATGGTTTCATTCGTTAGTTAGCCACTGCTAGTCCATAACTTCAAGAATCTGTTACTTTTGAAGATACTGTCCCAGAATTGGTCAGTTTTAGAAAAAAAGTTAGATTGTTGGACATTTTAAAAGAAATATGAAAAAAATAATCCAGTAAAGCAATCAAATCATTACTGGATATGTTTTGGCTATGCAATTTATTGAAGCGCAACGGCAATCTGATTCCTTAAGTTTAAGGAATGCAACAGCTCTATTTCAGTCTTTTTCCTTCACCTAGTCACAAAGGCACTAGTGAAGGTAATTGGAAAACCGAACTTATTCCTTGGTTTGAAAATTGTGGATTAGAAGATAAAGGATATTTTTAATTTTATTAAAACCATCTGATTTCAGAAGTTAATTGAGCAGCCTTACTTCTCCAATCTGAATTTTTACTTACTGTACATACACTGTAGATATAAAGGCTTTTAGAATTCTGAATGACAGAGGCCTCTAGGTATACATATTTCTTTAATTGTGAAATAAGTTTTCCATAACTGTTGAATATCTTTGAAATTACTTTTCCATGTTGAAATCCACAACTTTATTCATAAACTTATGATTCAGATATAATGAACAGTTGTTAAGTGGTACAGAAATACAGTAATGAGGAGTCTTATGTTTTGTAAAATTAACATAGTCAATTCATTTCACTGATTAGCAGACATACTTTATAATAGAAACAGCTTCCACAATGCTAACTTTAAAAAGCACCATATTATCCCCTTTACTTCTAATTTTCTTATTATGCTTAGAGTTAATTATCCTGAGTATCTTATTTTCATAGCAGAAATCTGTTATGTCTGATGGTGATTTCATTGGTTATTGCACCTCTATTTTCTGATAGCAGATATGAACAAAATCCTTCTTCAAAGTATCAATGAAATGTTCACTTCTTTCAGATACTTTCAGCCAACTATTACTCTAAAGTAGTGGGTAACTTTCATATCTAATAAATGTTATTGTTATGTTTCATCCAAACAGAAACTTCCCCAAACTTCTAGTGATACATATCTGTTTAGGTCTGGAACTTGCAACCAGGTTCTAGAAGAGATTCTGACACGTTTGGGAAGTTATTAACCAGCATATTACTTAGAAAGTGGTTTTATGAAATTAAAAAAAAAAAAAAAGAACCAACCTTCCAAAAGAAGCTTGGTGGCTAAAGTTAATTTTTACCATAACATATCTGATAATAAAAATAGGAAAAACTACAATCTGTTCTTCGCTCTCCCAGAGTTACAATTTCTGTAGTAATTACCTGCTCTCAGCATACTCCTCAGGGGCACGCAGACCCTGTCCCCCTTCTAGCATCACCTGTTATTGCTGATAGAGTTTAAATAAGCATTCTGCTCTTAATACCGGTGGCAGTCAGTAAGACACCAGAAAACAATGGTTCCTTTTACAGTTCCTGTGCAGATCTAGCTTCCCATAGCTCTGTTGTGAAATAAAAAGTTATTCAAGGGGATAACTTCTGAGGGTATTTTAAGTGCTAAGTACTGCCACAGTTAAGGCAGGGAAAGTTCTGCCCCATCTCTTACCCCTCCCTTTTGCAGACCAGGCCTTCTGCTAGTAGGAATGTTGTCTCAGTGGTACCCTTTGAGCGGCAAAATAAAGCAAATGATGGTGTACTCTTCTAGAAGGTAACTTAAACACTGTGCCAATACACACTTTATCTTCCTCAAAAGACAATCAGAAGGCAGCGAAAGATTCAACAGTACTGTTGACTTAGTAGGAGAAGATTAGGAATCTTCATAAATTCTGTCACACATCGGAACATCTGATCATATATTACCAAAGCAGGTGGATTTTTATACACACAATAAAAAAAAACGAGCACTTCAACCTTTCCTTAAAAATTACCCAGAAGGAATCGAATAAGGAATCCAGAACAGAAACTTCAATATAGAATTCACAATTTTCAGGGCATTGCTAAGAAATTCCTCTTATTAGATACTGTTCACAATATGCAAACTTGCACTGTACAAATACATGTCAAACAGTTAAAAACTAAACAGTTGTATGTGAGCAGAACTTGAAGGAGGCACTATTGCTCCAGCTTCTCAATGGTAATGATTATTACATTCCATGGAAATCTTGAGGCTCCTCAGAAGTCCTAAACTTCTTCCATCCCCATTGAAAATTTATCCACAAATTCTTAACATATACACCATCCATCATTTACTGGCAGATTTCCCACAGTCACCTGGAATTTTCACTTTCAAATTGCTTGCACAGACTTTTGGATTTTATTTCTCTTCCTGATGACATAAGGATACATCTAAAGTCCATTAAAAAAGGCAAAATCCCTTTTGATTTGCTTTGGTCCTGAAACTTCAGAATGGCCTTAGAAGAAAAAAGCACGATGCCTGAACCAAGCAAAGATGGGAATGAACAGAGTAATTGACTTGTGAAAGTCACCTTGAAATTGGTATAATTCAGAATTTCTGGGCACAACAAGGGCTCTTACTCCTTTTTGTTAGGTTGTACTTACATCATATATTCACTTGTAAAGCAGAGGAGTTTCTACCTTTGCACTGCATTTTGCTCTGTCCGCAGCTGTTCTGCTAGCATATATGGCAGTACACTATAAACAGAACCATTCACTCTATCTTAAAGAAGAAATAAACAAATAATACCTATGGGATTATGTTTAACTTACATGATTCCAGTGACATGCCTTATAGTACAGATCCACAAGCACTGGTAGCAGAGGAAGTGGTAAACACTGCTAGGGGATCAGAAGCCTGGGGTGGATGGGAACTTCCCAAGCCACTCCTGCTGCTGAGTCTAACATGTCAGGTAACCGCACATTCAGCATCTGTACAGATTATAAGTCTCCCAACTTTCTAATGCATATTACAAACTTTTTTAAAAGTTACATGTTCAGGAAATTTTTAGGCATGTAACTTCATATGATGGAGTTACTAGGAAGGCATTCATTACTGTATTTATCAAAACTAACCACAAGGAAAGCAGAAAAATTATAGCAAAATGTCACTTTAAAGAATATCAGAATATATGAAAAGACTTAGAAGACTTTGCTAAAGGCTACTTGGAAAAGGCAAATAACTTTTATTAGATCAACTCATTTGAAAAACACCTAACTCTCAGACCCAGAGTCACTTAAAAAGTTTGTTTCTTTATACTAGTTGATCTCTTAAAGTTTATCACTTTACACTTCCTGAATCTCTTATATTCTTAAATTGCCCTGGATAAGCACTACTGCTATACTATCTTATATGTCTGCAATCAAAATGTTTGTCTCATGACTGAGCAACTCAGATGATAGAATATCTTGCTTTTAATTTTACAATTGTTATGCAGAGTTACCCTCTTTGCAGTTGCAAATAAACACACACTTTTTATGTTTCTTTATATTCTTTAGCAAAAAAATGATACTATGATTAACTGGATCATGGCTATCTGTTAATGTTATGCGGTAGAATTTGGTACTGCTGAGGAATATGCATTATTTGCAAATATAGCAACTATACAGCTACAACACAGTCACGAATGCAGGGATTCTTTATAGAAGAATTACTTTATGGTAAACAAGCCCTTTTGTATTAATGGGTTACCACAAAACATCATAGCTTCTAATCTAATTGCAAACATACTTATCCATGGTTCCTGATCCTTCAAACAGTTCCCTCAAACAGATCCCTCACAGTTCCAACATTTCTAATGGCATTGGATATTATATTCTGCTAATGCATTTATTAGCTTGTCATTGATCATTACTGCAACATACAAAGGTTTCTGTGAATATTGTTATCACCTCTTCATGATCACTTCTGCTATTTGAACCATTTCTAGTTTGAGGGACGTGGCTTCTGCTTTTTAGACCAGCTTCTGTTTCTTTTCACAATAACAATAGCATAAGGCTTTCAAGTAAACTGTTTTCACATGCATCTATTTTACAAGAGTATTCTGTTTTTCAGGATAACTTGAGATACTGCTTTATCATGACATTGTTTGGTATCTGGATTATTTCAATTCAGCCACCCACGAAAATTTGTATGAATATTACTCACAAAACTTTTTAGATAGAACGCATCACTGATTTATGATGTCTCAGGGTTCATTTTTAGAAGTACCCTAAATATAGAAGAATATTTTTTTCTCCACCTACATTTGTTTGGATATGCAAAGCTGTATACCCTTGATTGTTCCTTAGCCTTCTGCAATACTCTTATTCCATAAATCCTGATTGCATAATAGGTACTACAAAAAGAATGCTTTATGAAATCTGTGCTAGTCCTAAAATGTCATAAAATTGTGAAAGATGTAATCATATTGAAAGTTAAACATCTTCCAAATTCTAATAAAGAGAGTATTAAAAATGTAGACTCTAAGAACCCCCTAGTATACCATCATGTAGGGTAACTTTTTTCTTTAATTTTAATTACATAAAATAATAAAATAGAAAACATATTTACATTGGATAAGACAGTTTTTAAACAATTCTAAATATGTAATTAAGAAATATGTAAATGCATTACTACAATTTAATTGTTAAGATACAAAAAATCTTACCTGTTTGCTTTCTTCCATATCAGATTCGCTGCTAAATTCTTCTGTATTTAAATTTTCAAAATCTGATTCACCCACAGCAATTGGCACTGTCACAGTGAGGCCTGGGTTGTTTATGAATGACATGTAATCGTTTTCATCGATTACATATTTTTCCACACTGCTGCCTGTGCCTACACCACTGGTGGTTCCATTCCCATCTTTAAGATAATTCAGATCTTTGCTTATTTCAACAGCAGTATGATTGGAAATGCAGCTGTCTTTCTTGTTTAGCTCATCAAGTGCTTTGATTTCCTCTAAAGCTTTCTGCTTTCTAACGAAGGCTTTTTGGACGAACTCCTGTATCATTTTTTTAACATAATCTATTCCCTTCTGAATCCTTCCCACAGCAATCTGGAGATTGTTCATTTCATTATCATCATCAGTAGCAGCAAGGTTGTCTGAACTAAATGAGCTCAGCAGCAAGGCCAGAAACAGGTTCAATACCTAAAAGATGAGAGAATACAGCTGTATAGTAAATAGATACATATAAGGAGTATTTTTACAGGATACCGTCAAATAGCTTTAAAAACAACATTCACTAATTTTAGACAGCCATACAGCACCTTAAATTACAAAAGATTTTCATACTTGTTTTGATCAATATTCATTCAGAAGATGAAAACAGACAAGCTAATATGTAATCATTTTAAACTTTTAAATCTCTGTTTGAAGCAGCATGGTTGCTTAGACTCAAATTAAAAAAAAAGTTACAAAACTTCTAGCTATGAACATTCAGAAGTTTGGAAGGTTTTGTATCTAAATCTCTTAAAATCACTTGGAATTTAAGTAGAATTAAATAAACATGAGTTGTAAACATAGGTGTGTTTCTATGATGCAGATATTTTAGCAAGTTATATAAGTTAATGCTGTGATAACCTACTTATACTTTCTAACTACTATTTGGAAGATTATATCATGAGACAGTGATTTTCTTTAAATTTTGGGCTTGTCTCTTAAATTCTCTAATGCGTATCATAAAAGGATAAAAGGAATATTTAAAAATTAATTTTACACTTCAACCTCTATTATTTATTATAATAATATATTATCTGTAATTGGATTTTTTTTCCTTTTTTCCTGCCCTTATATAGGAATACATAAATATATAAATATATAATGTATATTTCTTCCATCAGCAGGTAACATTCTTAGCACCAGTATTGCCTGAGAACAGTGGGTTCATTGCCTCAGAATTCAAACATCATTACTCTTGTTTTAATATAGTCTCCTATAAACTGTAGCTATTTGACTAAATTGTAAAAGCAATTAATTATTTCATACTTTCACAGTCTGATATACCACCAGGCAGCAAATGTTGTCATGATAAGACAAAATGGCATGAAGAAACTTCCCCATAGTTAAATGTGTTAGGTCTCTCATTTGTACTCTCTTACAAGATTTAATTCTGCAGACTTTCACAATTCCAGAACAGAACCCCTAAGATAAAAAGACACTTGGAAGAAAGAAGACAATATGAATCTGAAGCAACATTTCTATGATGAAGCTACTACTAAAAAAAATAGAAGACCAAGTTTCTGATCATGAATAAGTTTCTGGAGCTCTTCATATTTCTGATGATATTATGTCAAGATTGCAAGGTCATGTAAACAACTAGGATATGAACACTTTGAATTCTATTTTATAAAATTTTAACTCATGTCAAAATATCACTGAAAGAAGAGAATTTTGACAAGTAATTTAATGTATTTTTTAGGCATGTCATAAAGATTAACAGGAAAAGAAACTTTAAAATAAAGCAAAAAGTGTAAATGCTGTATTCCAGTTATAAGCCTGATTTCTAAGAAATTCTCACCAATTTAATATATAATTGAACCTTTGGCATTTTAACTTGTCATCGTGAATTACAATTTTTCTGTATTTATTCTCTAATTTTGATTTAGAAAATTTCAAACATATTTTTAGGATGGACATCCAATCACTCTGATTTTTTTTTCTGCTTTTTACACCTAAACAGACCAAAAAGTTCAATACTTAAATTCAAGACATTCTATATAGGAACATCTACTTTACACTTTAATTTTATTAAGTCAGAAGTATGAGTGCTGGAATTAGCTGTAATGGGTTTAAGAAAGTCCATTAGATTTTTTTTTTCTCTGAAGAAGCAGCTGCTCAGCAGCTGGTGCAACATAAGCTTTAGTATTTCAAGAGTAGTTAGGAAGACATTTGGATTTAAACAGCACTTCTAAATTAGCTGCAGCTCTCCCGTGCTAGAGTGTTCGATTTCGCATTTTCGTGTATTCCTAAATTCCTGAACCCATAGTGAGAGTACTTTCGTGCATGGTAGTGAATGAGAAGGGGTAGAAGGGAATTATCATAGGTTTTTACTCAAAATCTAGCACATTCAGATTTATTTTTTAATTCCAGATAGAAATATGGCAAACATTCTCATTGCCCAGCTGTAAGTTATGTACATTTTGCATCAGAGTTAATGTTGAAAAATGTTCATCACATACCACTAGATTTCCAATCACCATGACCAGCATGAAAACAATAAGGCACATGGTTTGGCCTGCAACCTCCATACAGTCCCACATCGTTTCTATCCATTCTCCACACAGCACTCGGAATACGATCAGGAAAGAG
>NW_010166110.1:32314-35463 GCF_000695765.1 Mesitornis unicolor
GTCATGCATGTGCCAGCGTGGAAGCACACAGTCACTGGAGATCTTGCAGACACATTCCTTGTAGCTTTTCCCAAACAGCTGCATCCCAACCACAGCGAAAATGAACACAATGATGGCCAGCACCAGGGTCAGATTCCCCAGAGCCCCCACTGAGTTGCCAATAATCTTAATCAGCATATTCAGAGTTGGCCAAGATTTTGCCAATTTGAAAACTCGAAGCTGAAAACCAAAAACACAGAGGAATCATTAGTGTTTGTTATGAAACAGAAGCTAGGTCCAAATTGTTTAGCAGAGCGTATCAGTTTTTGTAGATTAATTTGTTTGTCAGGAGGAACATATGATTCTTTTCTTAGAAAGCAGGGAGTATGGAGCTTGGTATTTGCCTAAACTGCAGTGTTCAGCATTTAATCTTAGTGATGCACATAGAAAAAAAACCACATAACTTGTGTTTGTACTACATTTGATTTTAATTTTTTTAATCATTCACTTACAGATGACCACTGACTTACGAAGTTGCTTAAAGGCATTTTAGAAGTTTGTGCTCTTTTCATCACCTTCACAACTCTTTCTTTGCTTCCTTAGTTCCACGCTTCCCTCAGCACCATGTCTTCCAGGCTTACTTGGAGGACAACTTTTGAAGCAACAATTTGATGCTGATATTGTGATGTCCATTCAAATAAAAACCACTGAATATTAAAAATAGTATTCTGTAACCAAACTATGGTTTGTGAAGTTTGGTACCATGGCAACTGGTGGTAATAAACTGAGTCACTACTTCCTGCTTTATACATTAGCAAATAACGTAGGTTTTCAAGTAATGCGATAACTACTAGTAACACAGACTTTTAAATCATTACTCTTGTGCCTCCAGTAAACATACCTATAACTTAGTTTGTGCACAATACTAATTGCTATAAAAATAAATTTCTAGTAGCTTGTGTTATCCTAAAGTCAGATTGTTATGACTCTTTGTTACATGTAATAGAGTTACTAAATGTTTATTCTCAGTGCCCATCAAAATAAATGTTGTGAAGAGAGGATCTACTTAGGGGTTTTCTGAGTGACACAAAGTAATGTTTACAAAACAAAGAGAAAAAAATGTTATTATTTCTTATTCTGGTGGCAATATGTATGTTTTTACAGATATTAAGTTTTGATGAATCTTAATGAAATCAGTAGAATGAAGATTTACAGAATTCTCAATGGTCTTATGCTGGCAAAGGATATCAGTAGGTTAGGATATCAATAGGATACTTTGATATCAACTGAAAAACAGTTTAAAATTGTACTTACCAAATATGGCTGGTTTCAAATTGTACTTACCAAATATACCCTAATTTAGGCAGATATCAAAAATAGTGTGAGCCATTTAAGTATACAACTTTACAATACTGGTAACCATTACTGACATAAGTAAGTGAGACAGTTCCATACAAATATTTAATTATCAAGGTATTTACCAATCTGAATGACCGAAGAACAGATAATCCTTCAACATTTGCAAGACCAAGCTCCATTAAACTAAGGCTAACGATAATACCATCAAAAATATTCCAGCCTTCTTGGAAATAATAATAAGGGTCCATGGCAATTATCTTTAGTACCATTTCTGCTGTGAATATCCCAGTGAATACCTAAAACAAAATGCAATTGATTAGTTGAGTTGTTATGAGAAATTTATATACCTGAGTAAATTTTTCTAATCCAGCTTGAGTTCTCATACCTGTTACTTGTACCCATCACTATATAAAACAGCTGATTGCTCTCTTCAAATGGCATCTAAGTATTTCTAAGCACTGTGCAAAAATGTCAATTAAAAACAATTTACTAAATCAGGACAGATAAAGCTATAAAAGGTATTAATCATTCAGCAGCTTAGCTCTGGTTTGTATTTATAACTGATAGGTGCTGAACTATCCATTCAGCAGATGATGTGATATGATCTGGTGTTTTCAGTCCTGTTTCTAGCAGATAGTCCCAGTAAAGCAAAAGAAGACTTGACAGCAAATTTTTTCTTTGCTCAATAGTCTAAACAGAAGCGTTCGGAGAAACTCTCTAAGGGCAGACTCCTGTAAGACCTCTGTATCTTGTAAGGATATAGAGGTTTCAAGCACGGCTACTATTCTCCATGTTCGCTATTTACTTTTGGAAAAAAGAACTTCATGGTGATAATGTTCTTTGAAATACCTGGAAGTGTCAAATGTGGAATTATCAACATGCCTTAGTGTTTAAAGTCCAGAATTTATTCCAACACTCTCTTGCAACGAGTAGTGATCGGTGGTTTGTGCAGAATAGTAAAGACGTTTTGGAGTATAATGCGAATCCACTAAAAATATAGTGGATTTGTTATGCAAATATTCTGCACAACACTCAAAGAATATCCTGTATCATCCAAAAGTCTACTAAAATACACCAAGGTACTCTGCCTTGTCATACTCCTTTACTCAGCTTGTTCTCAGTCCTACAACGAGTTTTATGGAAGCACAACTGACTTTGTACAACACTATATAACTACACTCATGTTTACCTTTTAATTTAAGAAGATTAAGAAGTGGATATAATGCTGTAAAAACATTCACCATTGTCAAAGTGTAAATATTAACATTTTTTAAAATGTATACTTTGAGAAACTAGAACTATAGCAACAGACGCTATACTATTAAATTGAGATACGACAGATTTTACCATATAATCAGAAGAATGTAACAGGTATTGCTATGTATGGTAAAGAGAATGAAACAAAAAAGATTATTCTTTACAAAATTGCCGTGTTTGTCAAAAGAATTGAAAAAAGTAATGAAAGACATTTCAATTTAAAATATTTCCTACAAAAAATTACCCATTCCATCCACAAACAACTACTTCTTGAGCATAACTGCATCCCCAAACACACTAAAATCCATTTTAACAGAATTAAACTCAAGTTTTCTTCTAATTACTTAGAACTTTTTATTAATGAATGAATTTTAGCATTATGAAAATGAATCATTGCATTTTAGAACTACTTCTTTCTTCTTATTAAAATGCTACAGAAAAGGCAGAGTCAGAGTTGTCATATTTAATTTATCCTCAAACAGACCGTGATGTCACAAGCAAAGAGTAAATTAACATATTTTGAATGGAAATCACAAAATTAAGGTTAATGGATT
>NW_010166110.1:35504-58438 GCF_000695765.1 Mesitornis unicolor
GAATAGAATTCACTGCATATATATAGTCCTAATTAAGGATACTGGGTTGTTACAAAGGTAGTTAAAAATATGACTGTTGCTAGCTTAGAATAAAAAAAATAAAAATATGATATGGGAAAAAGCAGAAAACCTTGTAAGTATAAATGGTTGGACAGAAATAATTCTAACAATATGACAGACCAACATTTTAAAATACAATAGTCTGTAATCTGTGATGAGTATAAGAATATGCCAGCAATTAAAATCTTTGTCCAGGAGAAAGGAAACTGTAATGCACACAAGAACACGTAGGTAGCAAGTTCATTTTTAGTTCTATTTTTAAAAAGAGTCATAGAAGGATGTATTACCAGTACATAAAAGGAGAATGTTCAGACTTTAGAAGATACTCTGAGAAATCTGTTCCTGCTCCATTTAAATATTAGCAGACTTAAAAATTTGAGTGATTAGTTCAGAATACTTGGTTGGTTTTGATTTTCAGGGCTGCATGCTGAACAAGACCTCTTCTGTGTGAACTATTGGTGGTTACATGATATGGCAAAAAATTTAAAATGTATGGATCTTATTCTGAAACAAATACTTGCAAAGTTGAGTCCTCTGCTTCCTGAGCATTAGAAGCAAATGGAGAATAACAGTTGACATTTAAGTGTTATGCCACATTTAGGTATCTGCTCAGAAAAAGAATTACATGTAACCCTAAATCTCTGGATTAGGTTAAAGTCGGGCAAGGCACCACTAATAAACTTACAGATACAAGGCGCTTTTTATTAGAGAGTAACTAATAATATTCTAGGTTCAGAAATATTTTTTAGTTACTTAAAGTGGCAAGGACTGACTGCTACCAAGAAATATGTCTTTCTTGGAAATGTATTTCACTGTAGCATAACTGAAAAAAAAATATATATATAATTTCTGACATCTGAATATTTCATCAAATTCTTACAGAAGAAAATATTTTCTGTGATGGAATATCACTACTATGGTAAAAATTAAGTAATATACCTTAACATTTAAAGAAAAAAAACCAAGGTAGACCTCAAGAAATGTGACAATCCAGTGAAGACTCCACTTCCACACATGTTCAGTTATTTCATTATAGTAGTTACAGAATAGATTCATAAGAGTTCCAGCAAAAATAATTTTATCTCTGAAAATCATATATACAGTTTCTAAACTGATTATACAAATCAACCTGGATGATGCATTTATGCATTTCTTCTTTTAGCAAAGTGTATTTTTACACCAAGTAGTGTATGAGAAACCACTTACCAGGTTCCCCACAGAAAGGACACTGCTAAACTGTTCTGTCATTGGGTAATGTTCCATGGCCATAAACAAGGTGTTTAGAACAATGCAAATAGTTATAGCAAGATCAACAAATGGATCCATCACAACTAAATTGACGACGTGTTTTACTTTTAACCATGGACTCCAGCAATCCCAGATCAGGAAAGTATTTGCAAATCTGTACCAGCATGGTGGGCATTTCTGTCTGGATTCTTCAAGCTCTGAAAAAAATAGAAAAAGAAAATGAATATTCCAATTATATCCTCTGGAAGTTCCTGTTTAAAATACATAAAAAGATTAAATAATTGAAATAAACAGCTCACACTAACATGGGATGTCCCTCACTTATGTTTAACCATCTTAAATTTAAGCATCTAACTAATTTAAGCTCCTCTATAACCAGTGGACAGTGAAGTTATCTCTAAAGAGTGAATCATCTTAGACATCTCTCTAAGAAGAGAAATGTGTTTCTTTCCTATGACAGTAGGGTGAGGCTAGACACATAGTTTAGGTTAGTTGACTTGCTTACAGCAGATGTCTTAATTTAGGATTTTAAAAGTTAACTTTACCCCATCGTGAGTGAGCTGATGCATATAATTTGTAAAAGCTTCATAAAATACAAGATTTTTGTATTAAGTATATAACGTGTACCTATTTTGATTTGAATAACTAAAAGTATTGTATTTGCAACCACAATGACCTACTACAATATCATAGCAGATAAATGACTCAGTGCACGTATCTATTATTGCTTAATTGAATCAATATTTTTAATATAGAGAATGTCTGTTTTCTTATTTTAAAAATTATCATTTGACTTTGTTTGAAAATGTCTTATACAGTTGCAATGTCTATCCACTGAGAAACAGAACAATAATATCAGTATTAACAGAACAACTCTGCTCCCAATTATAATCCTTAGAAACTTTTTTCTTCCTTTTCACTGTCAATATTGTCAAAGTTATAGAGGAACAGTAACTTCTGCTGAGTTAATAATAGCAAGGATGAATGTCTAATGTGATGGGATGTTTGAGAACAGAAGATTGATATTTGCTTAAGTGAGAAATACTTAGACTACAAATTATGTCAGAAATGGCCACAACAGTTTTGGTGAAATTTCTGCATAGAGGCATCAGCCCAAATATGAAATTTGCCAGTTTTCAGACATCCCTTAAGAGCACAGGGAGGTCTCCATCATCGTGATACTTATGGGTGATTTTGCCAAAGTAGCAAACATTGCTGGCACTCAACAACTTCTCAAATAATGGAAACTAGATGTGGGTAGGAGATGACTATCTGGACAACATAGTTTACATTGATGTTGTTTCTGGCCAGAAGAATGGAAGGACAAGCACTTCAGCTGGAGGAAGATAGCAGCATCCTCTAAGGAGATATCCTCTCTACCTGGGAGGAGAACTAAGAATTGTACACTAAGAATCAAGAAGTACCAACAGTTCATGCTTACACTAAAGTAGGATAATAACTCAGAAAGATACATTTGTCAGAATGACTTGTGGATACTTTTAGAAGAAAATAGGTGATATAAGCCTGTGATTTCTGGCTAAAATTAGTTTGGGATTTATTTGTTTATCTCTCAGCAGAGGGATTAAGAACTCAGTTTAGAAAGTATATTTCAATTCTGACTTGAAGTAATCTTAATAACACAGTAAACTTCTTGGTAATTTCTTGTCCTTCTGGAATATGTGTTGTAGGACATCCGCAGGGTTTGTCTGACTATAACAGCTGTCATGCTGTGCCGGTAGCCACTAGATAGATCCTCTAAGCTTATAAAAATATTTTAGTGGCATATGTATGAAGTGTGAGTGCACTCAGTTTCCATTAAATAAGCAAACCAGTTTCAATAATGTATGCTTTTTCATCTAATAAATATACTCTTTTGATATATTTTGTTAATCTTTGTTATACTTACCTAAGAAAGTTTAAGAAATGCCTAAGGAAAGCATGTGCATTAGCATGGATTGTTTACAGTTGGTTGTTTTCTTTAAAACCATCTTTTAAATTCCTATTTCCTCTTGTGTATCCTTGGATTTTAAGTCTAAGGGAAGTGACTGTGCTAGCATGTCACTGTTTTTATCATAGCAATTCCTGTGTATCTTAGTTGATTTTTCCTGTTGATGTCTTATAGAAAGAAAATCGGTGTACACTCTGGGACTCTGGCCATTCCCTAGCTATGGTTGTTTTGTTTCTATTACTCTGTTAGTCCACTCAATAGAGCAATATTATCGAAAGTATCGTGACAAAAATGACTAAGCATTTAGAAAGTGTAAATTCTCTTAGAAATGCTCAGAAGTCTTTTGTATCTGATGTTTAGAGATTTCGCATTTCTAGTTTTACATCGACAATGGAAATGACGTAAATAATTTCTCTGAACATACAGTTAGCAGAAATTCACCAAACTGCCTGTCAGGTAAAATGCATCAAATACCTTCCATTGTATTTGTAAGTATGCTGGCTATACTCATTGCTCTTTGTCTTGCAGCAGAATCTTCCAGCATTTCCATGGAAATTTGATAAGAACTCAGTCTTCTTTTTCTTATTTCTGTTTCTGTAGTGGTGCCCTGTAAATAAAATACTGAGCATTAAATCATCCTTTTCAACAGTCAATTAACAATATTTAGTGTATAAATATTGTAGTGATAATCAAAATCAGCTTTGTGCAGCATACTAGACTTTTCTTACACACTGAAAGTTTCTGTTGCTGTAGGAATATCTTTGTTCTTTATTGAAGAACTCAGTGGGAATTGTGTACAGTGCTACAAATAATCAACTGGGGCACACAATACCAAAGCAAAGTAGGACCAAAAGTGGTTCTCATTTAAATGAGTGAACAAAATTTTGATGATGTCTTTTTACTATTGATTATTATTATTCTTTCAAGAAAAAAATGATCAAAGTTTAAACCTGTAACCTTGATTCCCAGCTAGTCATGTTAAATAATTAAAGTGCAAGTACAGAAAGAAATGAACTATTATTTAAGAAAGTAACTAATACAAGAAACATGAGTATAACTCTAGGACTTAATTATCTCTTTAATGCTATATACTGCTTTTCTAACTTGATAAGTGTGGTTGGAAAATTTGAAATGAGAAAAAAATCACATCTTATTAAGCATTTCTTCTACCTTAGTCTCACCCACCACAATGCTCGTACAGAATTTATGATATATTCTCACAATGAATATGCAAGTCCTCTCTGTTTTGTATGGCTTCTAATTATCTTTTCAAAGCAATAGTACCCAGCTCTGATTTAAATGTGCCTAATGTGACACTACTCTGTAGCATGCAGGTGTCCTTACAGTGCTTTGCTTTTTTTCTGGAGTGTGGCCTAGGGATCTAAACAGAGGAGTGGAATTAAAAAGTTCCTAAATCTTGGTTCCTGCCCTACCTGATTCTGTGATTCATGGAAACCACTCACTCTTTTTTTTCATTATTCTATCCCCATGCAGAAAAAGAATAAAACAGATTGCAGAACTCATGAGTGATTTCAAGGTTATCTGAATGTGAAGATGAAAAACCATTTTTGAGCATTCACCAGTACTATTTCTGTAAAGAAGACTCTAGAATTAAATGGCTAAGTCTTTTTTCAAATGAATGTACTTCTGCAATAGAACTATATATGCATAACCATAAGGTCTATGTGAAGATAGGAGAGAAACAAAAATAAAAAGAAATGTGTAATAGTAGAAATGAAATCTCATTAAAATATTCTTTCAGGTTAAATACAATGCCATTATAGCAACCAAAATGCCATACTGAATCCATATTAAAATATCATGTATGAAAAAGCTTGATTTTTTTTTAAGTTTTGAAACATCTTAGCTTCACTTTGCAGGTGTTTTCCTATACATATTTCCAAGTTATATCCTTAGTTATATATCAAATGCCTACCTTTGCTGTTGAGGCAAAACTATGTCCAAACTGTCAAATTATTATTTTTTTTTTCTCCTACGGGCAGATCTCTTGCTGAAGGTAAGGAGAATACAATACTTCAGTAAGCCTCAGACATAGGAGGTTGGGGACTATTTTTCCTCTACGTTCTGTTATTTAGAAACTAGTGCAAGTTATATCTCACAGCTTTAAGAAATGATAAGGCAAGCAGAGCTGAACAGTTTGAAAAATTCCATGCCTGAACCAAACTGTAATCATTACTGGTTTACTTATAATTACCTCTGGTATAAGCTGTCCAGTAGGTGAAGTTAGGGTTGAAGGTCCTCCAACCAAGGAAACTACTCCATTGCAATCCACAGTGCTGTGCATCTTCCCATTTACTGGAAAGGCTGGTACCATTCTAGAAGACACACTCGCCTGACTGATGTTACTGTTGCGCCGTTCTCCGTGTCGATTTGGAACAAAGAGAGAATCTCTTCTGCTCTCATTGTCTTCAAGAGTGCTGTGCTCATCATCAGCAAAGTCATTTTCTGATCCTATATCCTTTGCACGACCTCTGAAACTGAAAATGCTTGTTTTGCTGTTGCGTCTTGGTGAGAACAAGGAACCACGAATGCTCAGCAAAGACTGTAAAAGATATAAAACAAACCAAAACAAAACAGAAATAGAACTGAAGTTCTACGTTCTTGGCTTTTGAAAGAATAGTTACAGGGCTAGTCACTTTTTTCTTCCATTGGGTGTGTCCATTAGGGGAATGTGCTCATTAGGGGACCTGAAGTAGAGGAGAAAAATTCTTTTTAAGGTAATGTAGCAGGACTGAGGAAAAGTTGTGCAGAAGGCTTAAGTAAGGTTGGGCAGTTTTGAGCAAAGAAGGCAGGTTGAATTGGTACAGACCCATGACTGCTGGAGACTGTTCTCAAAATCACTATCAAAGTTATGCAGGTATTTGTCTCTTATTCCTTCTTTTAGAGGATAGAGCTATTTTTTTTTCTTTTCTTCCCTTCTTCATTCCCTGGATTCCTAGAGATAACCATTGATGAAAATCACCAATCACTGTTTTCTATTCTATTTGCTAGAGGCAGCAGTAATCTCAAGTTTGGTACTAAATTCAGTCTAAGCTGATGTAAAGATGTCCACCCTCTTCACAATAGGCTCAATAGTGTGGGAATGACATCTGCAGTACTCTAAAACTGGAAGACAGAGGCAACAGCTTGGGGAAGCTCTGGAGGCACAGTGTGAACATGACGAGTAGCACTCTTGGGCATAGCATTCCTCTGGGGGCTATAGCAAGCTGCACACCTACCAGAAGGTACCACTTGACCATCAGGCAGCTCAAAGCAAGTATTCACCAGGGACACAGCTACCTAAACGTATCCTCTTACAAATGAGAAAAATAAATCGGTGGTTGTTGGTAATTCATCTTTTAATTACAGTAGAAGCTAGTTAATGGAATGTTCTTCTCCCTTACTACATATTTTATTAACAGGATTCATGAATAAATAAAATGAGTACTAATTGTGGAAAAAAGAAACCTTGCATTAAGCTTTCTTCAGTTCTGTATTTGTACAATTCTCCACATCTTTGTACATCAAAAACCTGGTTCGAGATTACTCTCAATTTTTCACTAGTTTTGCAGGTGGGAGGTGCTTTTATGTAATAGCAGTGGTTTTTTGTCCCAGGATAATTAAAGTGAAAGTGGAAGTACATTTTAATATATAAGCCTATATTAATACTGTGAAAACCAAACACTGAATATATACATATATCAATACGTATGTATCTCTGTATATGCATACTCAGATTTAGAAATACACACACACAACGTCTGTGCAGAACTGGTAGTACTGACTGTTTTAAAGGCTGGCAGGTGTTTACCATTATGAGATATATTTTTCCTACTCTTAGTGCTATACCAATTTTTAATAATTTGGCCTGGAATTTTCTATGCTGGCTGTCAGCCTCAGGCTGAATTACAGCCAGATGGGTTTGCTAACCCATTTATGTAAACTTGGCTGGAGAAACAGTGCTGTTTTGCTTATGCTGAAAGATAATTTTATCCAAAAAAACCCACTAGCTGCCATAGAGCATGACACTGAATTCTGCCAAAGCGGTAAACTAATTACTGCAGCCTTTGTGCATTTCTTTGTAAATGTATTTGGCCAACCTACAGTCCTTCAAAAAAAATCACGTGCTCACTAGGTTTCATCTGACTACCACTGGTTTTTTAGAGAATGTTTCCATGGCTGCTATGTTTTGTTCATAGTCCAACCTTTCCAATACGTATTACCATGCTCTGAGCACAGCTAAATGGATCAGGCCTCTCAGGGATTTAGGAGGAGTAATGCCTGCACTGAAAGTCTTTGCTGGATTAAGACAAAAGTTATAAACTAAGATGGCTGCAATTCTAACACATGCAGAGGTAGAAATACATGTGTCTACATGCTCCTGGAAATTAAGGACTGAAAGGAAAGCCTTGCTTTTGTTGCAGGCTGCATCATTCACTTGCGCAGGGAATATTGTGTCAAAGGACAAAACCTCTCTAGGACTGGCTGGGCAGATTATCTCCCTTTACCGTTCTACTATGTTGTTTCATGCTCTGCCACTCTGTTTCACCAGGGCACTAACTGCATGGCTAGCAACACAAACCAGCTCTTCCTTTACCCGTTCTGCTGCCCGTAATCCTTCCACTCCTGTGACAGCTCCATTTTAGTTCAGTTATATGGAGACAACATCTGCTCCAAAGCATTTTTACAACTGCAAAAAACAATTACCAAGACAATTATGCTCATTTAGATTATTTACTTTATTCAGGTTTCTTTGTATTTTAAAATCTTAAATAAATTTTAAAAAAAAATTTCAGATGGTCACTTATTTCCTTTAGCAGTGTAATTCATGTCTCAAGATGAGCTTTCCTGTCTATTGCACCATTTCCTTATTTTCTTTCAAATCTAAGACATATACAATATTTGTTTTCACTTGATTTTAATTGATTTTAATTACTTATTCTACAACATGAATTCACATTTAATTTTAATGTTATCAAAAGTCATTTGAAACACCCTGTTTTCCTAAGCTTCTTAGGTTTCTGTGGAAGTTTCAGAGTTCTTCATGACAAGCTTTCTAAGAGTTTCAGCATATGAACAAATACATGCAACAATGTTTTACTGTATGTTAATAAAACTACAGATACTTTTTATCTGTATTATCTCTTTGTATCAAATTCTCCTCCATTTAGTATACATATTTCTGTATTAAGTACTTTTTCTGTACACCAAAAGATGTACTTAATATAAATAGAATACATTCCTTAATCAGTCTCTTCAACAGAAGTATGTAGAAGAGTATCAGGGAATTTAGACCAGACAATGGAGAAGCCTATTATCAAGTAGTTAAAGCACAGGACGAGCAGTCAGGAATTCCTTTCCGCTCAGACTTCATCAATGACTCACTGCCTCTTCTTCAGTGTGGTTCGGTCATTCATCATCTGCATCTATGAGCTATGGACACTTTTATATGTGTGTATATATATATGTGTGTGTGTATGTGTGTGTGTGTGTGTGTGTGTGTGTGTGTCTAAGTGAGACAGAACTCTGCAGTCTAAGATGAGATCCTTGACTGCAGGTCCTTTATCACCCTGACTCAAAGCCCATTCCAATTAATGAAAGATTTTTTGGAGAAGCTTTGCATAAAACTAATAGTACATTTTATTGGATTGAAAATACCTTTTTACAATATTTCTCAAAGGAGTTGAGCTAGATTTAATAATTTGTTTTTCTTATATTTTATTTATTTCTTATCCAGAGAACAACCTGGTCATTCTTCTTAATGATAATGAACAGTACTTCACTTAGGAATGCAAATGTATCTTTTTCAGACCAAGCATCATCCATTATACTTGACTAATTACTGAGGCTTTGTCTCAATTTAAGCTTTCCTCCCCTCAGTACGTATACTTCAGTGTGAAGTATTTCTGCCACTGAATCTCAAACTTTACATCAATCTGTAAAATAACACACTTGATACAAACACTAAATAGTATAAATGTTGGTAGTTAAACACGGGTAGAATTGGTAGCTAAATGTCATCTGTTGGCTGAGATCAGACAATCATTTTGAAGAAATAATTTTTCAGTGATTTTTCTACAACTGCCTTAACTGTGTGGAGACTTAAAATAAGCAAAGGTATCCTTAAGCAACGGAAGAGATCCTTTGATTTAAGGGAGTAGAGCTTTGAAGTTTGGACTAAATGATTTCCAGAGGTCCTTACTAACCTATTTTTTTCGATGATTGTATAATGAATTTCTAATGAACAAGAACAGTATGACTGAATTATTATAAATACAAGCCTAAACGATCCCTATATATTTTGTCTTTATTGTGGAATACTAGAGCTACTTTTCTCGTTATCTACTATATAAAGAAGATAATTAAGGAAAGCTATAGAAATTAATCATAGTGCGGAATTTCCTATTCAGGATATTTTGATGATATGATCTGCTAAGATAAACCCCATATTTGTACAGTTTTGAAACGGATGCAGAACAGAGAAATTATGGTTGATTAATGCAAATATATGAATACTAATCAAAGAATCTTTGATTCTTTCTCCAAGCTACTAGACATATTATCAGAAATACATTTTCAAAAGTTTTTTAATTAAGTTTACAATTATTCTTGGTAAGTTCTTTTTTATCTCTTTGGTAATAGAATGGGTCAAACCACACATATCAGACTGTACCACTGCTAACAGTACTACAATTTTTTTTTCCTTTTACTCATCTTTTACATAACTTCCAATAGGTAAATCTGCTGTTATGTCAGTCAAAACCAAATTAGAGTAGAAGTACATGATATAATAAAAAAGAGTGCTGTACCTGGTGGGGAGATGTGAACTTTTTTTCATATGTGAGTTGACTTCCTTCTGTGGAGAAGCGGAAACTTTTCCTTCTGATACTGTCTTCTGACTCGGACTTGGGGAACTTATCGATATCTCCTTTGTCCTCTGCTTCAAACATTTCTTTCTGTCTTCTTTTCTTCCTTCTGTTTCTTCTATCTTTAGCACTCTTTGAGCTCAACTTTGATGCTTCTGAAGAACTTTCCAAGAGTTCTCCTAATCCCCCTACACCACTGAAATCTCTTGATGCAACTGATGCTGCTGCAACGGCTGCTGTTGCCTGTCAGGTTACAAAGCAAAGTATTCTTGTAGACCAAAAATGAACAATTTCACAGGCTTTTATCAACTGGTTTTATTATGACTGTGGTAATACTGCTGGTTGTACAGCCTTAAGTATGCAAATATACACAAACAACTGAAGATAAACTATAGAGTCATATAGTTCCTCACTGTTTAGTAGCATGAGCTACTTGAAGCATCAACTTCAGCAGAACAATAGCTTCGCTATTCCTTAAAGACTTGCTGCACAAGACAATGGTCTAAAATTAAGGTAGTCAGAAAAGTATACACAGGAGGGGTTTTCATGTATTTCAGACCAGTTTCCCCATTTTCTCTCGAGAAAAGCCCCACAACATGCTCTAATTTGGCTGAACCCTTCTGAATCCTTACAGAGAAAGCTAATCCCTAACATCTACCATATGAGTCAATGTATCACAATCCAGCTAGCAGCCTGCAAGTAGTTGAATCCAGTCTTTGCTCACTGTCTTCACAGCAGAGACACTCCCCTCCCTTTCCTTCTACTTTCACTGGCACCAGGCACATCCTCCAGACATGTCTTCAAGCCCTCCTTCCCTCCATCTCTCTTTGTGTTTCCCCTCCTGCATTTCCCGCTGATTTTGGTACAGATACACAAAGGTACATTTATTGCCTGTTGCTGCTGCAGCCAGAGAGGAAAAAAGTTTTAGGCTTACTCTCTGATGGAAGGGAATGAGATGGCTTACTGGAGCAAAGAGCCATCCCAAAACTCAGGACCACTATCTTCATCTGTAGTGGTCAGCCTACCTGATTACTTCATTAGGGAAATTGGTTCATTTAGTCATCAAATAAAGGAATAATTGAGAGTGTACCAAGTTCTCTTGCTAGAAAGAACTGTCTGGGAGATTACTATGAAATTCTGAAGTGGAAAATATGTTTAGGAAGCTGCTAGGCTGCTGTGAGCTTACAAAAAAGGGTAGTATGAGAAATGGCTAGAGACATCTTATATCTATAGATAAATTATATAGATAAAACAAAACATATATAGCGAAACATTTTGTTATATAGCAAAGATGACTAGTAATTATCCAGCAAAAAATATTACATTCAATGCCAAGTATTTCAGGAATGGTGAGGCATCTCTACAGCAGGAAAGGATAGTTTAAAAGCTCATAGTATTAATGGCTTTCTGCACCACAATATACAACTCATGCTATACAAGTTGCCCTGATACACGTTTTTTCTGCTAAATGGAGTATTAAAAGGATTCCAAAGTGTATATCACTTCAAAAAAGTGATAAACAAGATTTTGTCTTACTGGTTTCAGAATATCGTCCCTCAAATGTTCTAACAGAAACAAAAGCAGCAGATGCTGAGTCACCACTCACCTACTTCATAATACAAAAACCAAACATCAAACAAGGGGAGCAATCAAAAGACCGCTATGATGACTTCAGGATGAATAGGTTCAATGTCAAAGAAGTGAAGGGATGAGTCTCACTCTCATTTCCATCTCAACAACCAATTCATCAGCTCAGTGATTCACCTTGTAATGCTTACTTTCTGCCAATACTTTCACATACAAAAGGAATCTTGACTGTAATTCTGTTTTTCTTATAATGAATTCAGTGGTCATGCATTTTTGTTAGAAGTAACAGCTTTCCAGGGCCTTTATCCAACTTTGCTCGTAGTCTCTGTTTCATATGGTTCTCTTCTTCTTCCTCATTCTCGATCTGCTTCATCTATCTCCCCACTCTCAAACACACAAACATCTAGATGAGCCTCCTGGTATCTTTTGATATAATGTGATTTAGTCCCTTTCATGGATGAAAATATCAGGGTTTTTTTTAAAAAAATTACTCTTTGCTGATATTTTACTTTTTTAAAATTTGATTTTTGCAGGATTCTACTTTTTTTTTCTTTAGTGGTTTGGAAGTGATAAGGTTTAACGACTAAAACAGAGACATGTTAATTATATTTCACAGGTCATACATAAAGCTTTCTTTTCAAGAAAAAGCTGAAGGGTTCACTTTCTATTAGGACTTTATAGAACCATTCTAACTTAGTGAAAATAGTTGGAAAATACTATAAAATTATAGTTTCACAGAAGATTCTAATTTGCTAGCAATCTATAAATACTGTCCTGTCAAAAATGACTACACACCACACGAAAAGATCATTCCACAAATTAGACAGATGTCTGACTCACAGAGCTGAATTCCTGCATATATTTTACTTTCAGATAAGAAAACCTCACACAGAAGTATCTATGAAAATTACTTTTTCTCATAAAAAGTTAAATAATTTTCCTCTCTTTTCAAAGAAAACAAAGATTACTTTAAGAGAATTCTGAAGTAATACCTTTGTTATAAATATTGCTAGTCTGTTGTAAGGGTATATAAACTTCTGATTGGCTTCAGTGTGAATGAATTAGGCACATGCTTAAATACCTTGCTGTACAGAAACCTAAAAGTACACTGATTACAATCCTTATCTCTACTTTCTGAATATTGGAGAACTATTAAGTACAAGAAGTCTGGCAATTCTCATTCAGACCATAAACTAGAAGTAGCGTCACTAGCCATGTTGTATGCTGTTTATAAGATCTGTAACATAAAAGCATTGTGAACTATGACTACTTCAAGTCAGGTTTCTTAGACACCCTTATCACAAATATTTTACTTCACAGTCTTTTGGTGAACTTAGTATCACTCTTTTCTGTACCATTAGCTTGGTTTTTTGCTAACTGATTAGTTCCTGATTTTCATTGGCTGTTTCCACTTTTATAACTCACACGGTAAACAAGACTTTTTGGGGTTTTTTTGTAATTCATTGCACAGTTTGTACATAGTCTAATTCATAAAAGACTATTATCCTTACTGTAAGAATAAGGCTGCTCAGAAAGTACAATTTCCATCATTACCTGTGCTTCTTCTTGTTGTTTCTTCAGTTGTTCCAGCATCTGTTGAAATTCTGCCTCTTTCTGCTCTGCTTCTTCCATGGTTGCTTGATTCTGTTCTTCATAGGCCATGGCAACCACAGCCAGGATCAAGTTGATCAGATAGAAAGAGCCCAGGAAAATCACCAGAACAAAAAATATCATGTATGTCTTCCCAGCAGCACGTAGTGTCTAGGGAGTAGAAAGCATTTGTATATATTATTCCACCACTTATCTTTGTTACCATTATGCTCTCATCTTATGTACAAATAAGTCTATTTGTATAAATTTTTATGTCACCTACATTTTGGTTTTTATGTCATAAAAATTTCTTACCAGCTGATACAGATTTTCCCAGAAGTCCTGAGTCATTAGCCGAAAGAGTGACAAAAAAGCCCAACTGAAGGTGTCAAAACTTGTGTAGCCATAGTTGGGGTTTCTACCAGCTTTCACACATATATATCCTTCTGGGCACTGCCTACATGAAAACCAAACAGGAAGTACTTAGTCACAACTTTTAGTTCCTTCTAGAACACCTTTATTATCTTTTTGAACAACAGGCAATATTTTTCCACAGGAAATCCATGAATCACAATTTAATTCATTCAGAAAAAAGGTTCTGAGAAATGAACTAATATGAGAGTAAATTATAATATGCTTTCCAACCGTTCACTGGTTGAAATGACCTAAATAACTGAATTCTCCTCAGTCACATTTTGCAAGTAAAATCTTTATTCCAAATGAATAATTTGCTGGCAGAAATAATTGCTAAAATGTTGTTAAGCTTACAGACAGATTAAATAATATTATTAGCTAAATCCAATTGTACTGTTAGGGATCCTCCACATAATGCTGGAAGATATTTTTTTTATTAAGCTTCTTCACTGTTGCCAGTTAGGTATTGGACAATTTTAGCCTCATAATTGGGCACATGTGTATGACAGAATTTGCCAGTAATGAAAAAGAGTTAAGCTTGGAAAAAAAGATTCAGTCTTAAATTACGAAGTCACTGCCGTACTTTCTTCATATTGTAGGTATTCTCTTTCTCAGTTCTAACCACTATTTTCACCCTACTTTCTTCAATCAGTACATCTGCGAAATAGACTTTACAAAAGTTCAGATTTTATCATTAACACTGACATAATTTTCCAATCAAGCAGGAAGAAAGGCTGTTACTGAGTATTTCATTTAGCCAAAGTGTAAAAGATTTTGACTTAAGTAAGAGATCATTGTTTAGCAGAAAAACTTTGTAAGTTCTGTAACACTGATAAATTTGGAGTTGCAACTGGCGTGTATAGGTTTAATGTTATTGCTTTTTCTACAGAACATAACAGAGGATTTTTGAAAGGGTCTTACCCTGCATCAGAGCTATTACCACAAAGTAGGGCATCTCGTTGTCCTTCCAAAATGTAAAAATGAGCTGTGTAGAAAACATTAGAAATATATGTGAATAAATCAAATGAATCTGAAAGTACTACAAAGTAAAATATAAATAATTTGTAATAAAATCAAAGTGGCTAGCTGCTAATCACTTTGTAGTTTATTTAGGAGCCCTTCTGGTTACTGTACTTCTTTGTTATATGTGTTTGATCTTTGTCAATCAGTGACTGTAAGAGGTTCTACATAAGGCCAAAATATAAACTGGTCTATACTCCTTGTCTGATCACAAATAGATACATACTACAGCCACAAAGATATTAAAAATAGTTATATCAGTTGTTCTTACTTTCATCCTCAATGTAATCCTTCCAGTTAAATGTGCTCACTGTCATATTAAAAAATGTACCATTTTCATCCATTGTGCTATTAAAGTAGGAAATAACATTTATTTCAAAAGTTGTATTGTCTGGAGGCCACTGCAGGCATTTATTCCTCAAGTTGCCCATGAACAGCTGCAGCCCTATTAGTGCAAATACACTCAGACAAAACACAGTCAGGATCATTACGTCCGAGAGCTTCTTCACAGACTGAATTAGGGCTCCCACGATAGTCTTTAGGCCTGCAAAGAGAAAAGATCCATAAATTTGTCAAAGAGTATCTTTGCTCTTCCCATATAATTAAAATGTCATGCAGACACTTAAAAGAAATTATTTTTATTTCTCAAAAGGTAAAGCTTCATGAGCAGCCTCAGAGCTTGTGAAGATGAATGAAAGAAAAGGATTCATTTTTATGAATACGTAACATACATATATTCCAATAAACTGAACATACAATGTTATTCTCAAGCAGGAAATTTTATCAGTCATGCTTTCCTGTTATTGATTTTATTTCTTAATTTCTCTATGCATTTAATATTTTGCCAATAATTCAGTTTCCAGTTAATATTAAGTATGACTGCACAACAGTACCAAGATAGTATGAAATAGAATTGCAAGTAATTTTGAGGAAAAAAAAAATCATTTGTGTTTGATAAATTTTCCTGTGCAATATTTATCTCATTTTTGGCAGCTTTTTTAATGTTATTTGGTTGTCTTTAAGACTAAAATAAATTTTAAGTGGTGAAATAAAGGAAAAAATTCAAAATCAAGAAAGCCATAGCGCTAAAGCTTTTTTAATATAAGAGAGACAACTTGTCATAATAAAAGGCAGAAAAACAAAGCAAAATAACCCATAGGCCTCACACTTCATGTTTCATGCAACAATCTGTTAAACTCAAAGGCTGATTTTGCAAAATAAAAGAAGCTAATGCTGAAAAGGTGAAGAATCATAATCCAGGCTTATGATCCATGCCTTTTTTTGTTTTCTTTTTGGCAACACGAGCAGTGAACAGCAAGACTTATGCTCAAAAGAAGTGAATTTGACTTCAATGGAATGAAAGTCAGCCTCGGTGTTTAACCTCGCTCTCACCTGGAATGACTGATATTGTTTTCAAAGCTCGGAGAACTCTGAATGTTCTCAACGCTGAGACATTGCCCAGGTCCACAAACTCTGTCACATATCTGTAATAGGGGAGTTCACACACAAACACAATGACAGCACACAAATAACAGTTGGAGATACGAGGGGCCTAACACCTTACACCAACTACTTCTTACCTGGGATTACAGAAATAGTTTTCAAAGCTCTCAATACTCTGAAAGTTCGAAGAGCTGAAACATTGCCTAGGTTTACAAATTCTGTTACATACCTGTAGGATTAAATCACAGTTATTCAGAATTGAGGCAGAGCTTATACTAACTATGTGGGTCTTCAAAACCTTTGTGGCAATATTAGCAATCATACTTCAAAATTTACCTGTCTCTTCAGTACACCTCGCTTTTATAATGTTTATTTTCATTGATTTTGCTTAAATTTCATTGAAGCGAAACTCACTGATTTGAATTTGAACAGCTAATTTAACTAATTATCTTCTAATAGGATAGTGACATGGAGTCAAAGGGACGGCTTCCATTCTGGTGAGCAGAAAAATGTAGGACATGAAATTAGCGTCCCTCAGCAGTAATTACACTACCGGCTGACACTGTGTGCTGGCTCCTGCCATATTTTACTTTGATTTATGAGTACTAAAATGTGTGATATGGTGTCTAAACTTCACAGGATGAAGAAATGAAATGCTTTTAAATCAATATATTTATTATAAAACATTTGCCACTAATTTCATGCCCTAAAAGCTTAAAAAGTTCTTGAACTACTTACGCCATTAAAATGACACTGAAGTCAAGCCAGTTCCATGGATCTCGCAGAAAAGTAAAACCCTCTAAGCAGAAGCCCCTTGCAAGAATTTTGATAAGTGATTCAAATGTATAAATTCCAGTGAAAGTGTACCTGAAAAGCATTAGAGTAGGAATAATGGAATTTCGCATACCTATGCTTATAGACAGTGCCAGTCTTTATCAAGGATGACTTACAAGAAAAGAAAAGTTTTCAGAAGTGAAAGGAGAATATCATTAACCTAACTTGTCCCAAGCACTGAAAAATGTAATTGTTGTTCAGTAGATGAAATTTATCCTGACACGTATATGCTATTCATTTTCTAAAAGGCTGATTTAATCTCAGTTTTTGTGCTTGCAAATAATTTCAGACTCAGTATTTATAGGTACATTTCAGTCTTTGATATTTATACATGCATTCTCTGGCCCTCACAGGGGTGTCTCTTTGCTTGCATTCACAAATCAGGTAGTTGTCTAAGTATTACAAAAAATGAAGAATTTTTAATGTTAAAATCAGAGAGTTTTGTGAAAATCAGTTCTGGATAATAACTGTACTCATGCCTTTAATACAGGTCTATTTCATAAATAATCATTAAATATAAGAAAGCATGCCCATACTGTTTTTCTTGAAGATGTGGAGCATGATTACCAATTTACCTGGTGTGGGAACAACGATTCATTTAAAAACATAGAAAAGTCACTTATAACCAGTGTAAGGCAGGGACGTCCTGAGATCCACACGGGTCTGTGCGGACCTCCAGGATAAAGGAAATCTACCTACAGACCCTACTGCTCTCCTCTCAGACTCTCAGCAACCCTAATGAGACACAGTCACTGCTGAGCATACTAGGAATGGGTGAATACTAGTACTGTTTCTAAATACAGCATTCAGAGTAAGATTCCTTAATGCAGTGAAATAAATAAATAGAAATCAGTAATGGCTATCTGGACAACAGAAGATAATAAAAGAAAGCACAAGTGGTTAAGGCCAGGTTTTCACTAGTAGTATTATTTCAAAGAAAAACACGACATTTCAAAGGAAAACATGTAGCTATATTTTGTTAGAGAACAAACATGCATGTATAACAGTGAACAAGAAAGAAAGAGAGATACGGTTTTCTTCTGTCAGCTCTTTGTTACTCCTTCATACGTAAGGCCCTCTCCTCAGCCATTTGAGTTTCTTGTTGTTAGGGTGTTGTGTGTGCTTGCTGTGGTTGGCACTCGTGAGTTCAAACCAGTGAGCCATGATGAATTAAGATCATGGATACTTAAGCATTGGCCTCACCAAAGACATACAACAATTTTACATGCACTTTTGAAGTTCTGGATATTGATGGAATCTGATTCTTCTTTTGAGGTTGGACTGGATGATCCTTGTGGTCCCTTCCAACCTGGTATTCTATGACTCTATGACTCGGGAAAAGCCTGTTCTGGCACACAACTTTTCATAAATGCTTCTTCTTTGGAATCACAGAAAAACCAAAGACATAAAAATAAAGAAGTAAAAATGTTTAACTTACTCTACATTCTTTGTCCAGTCTGGAGGGTTACTCATGGTCATAAATACACAGTTGGTCAAAATAGTGCACATGATAAGCATGCTGAATAATGTAGATTATAGTTAAGGCATGTATGTCAAAAAAGTATGACAGTTTTATAAGACTGAAAACATTAAAAATTTCAAGTGTGTAAGATATGTACAAATAATGTGACATTCTAAATAAAATCTGAAAATAAAGCCTTGAACATAATTTTATCTATTTTAAATAGTATGCCATCTGGCATGTTATAGTCCACTTACTGTACGGCAATGCATTGCTTTTATAATTATGGCAAGTTTAGGATTAAAAACACATCCTTAAGTCTGTAAAATATGGAATTAGTACCCAAACGTAATTACTCACCGAAGCCAGGGGAATCACTCTAAAAGATCTTTAGACAGAGATTGGTTGTTTACGCCCAAGTTGTTCTTTGGACATGATTGAAATCTATTTGAAAATATTCTCCTTTATTCTGACCTGGATCTTTCATAGGACACCTACCCCAATGCTGAAAACACAATGCTTAAAAAGTATGCCTGAAAAAGCAGCTCTTTCCTCACTCTCTTTTGTCCTTGCTAAGAGAGTCTAGTTCACAAATAGTACTACTGGTCTTGGTAAAAGTGTGACCTTAGATATATTCAAGTGCAATGGTTTGTTACTAATTTGGCTTTAGCTGCAGGGCTTAGTGTGGGATCAGGTCTCCTTTTGTATATAAAGCCTGATATTTAAACTCTGACAGCTTTAGGTGCTTCAGTAGAGAATTCTCTTGCTAGGAATGAAGCTTATACTGCAATTCATATGCGATATTGCTGCTTTTTAAACATCATCATATTTTTAGTTAGCATAGTACACCCACATGGACATAAATTGTATAGCCCTATAAAAAGTATTCTTTCAGTAATTAAATAGTTTTAAATGGCAACCCTTAAATCAACATTAAGAAAAAAGGATATGAATGTACCAAAATCTTGATAGCAATTTTTCTGATGGGATTAAAAGGAGTTAAAATGTACAAGGCAGATGTGGCACTGAATCGGAAAATTGCCTTCCCCTTATTCACTACTATGAAAGTCTGCAAAAAAGAAATACAAAATTAAAAACAGTGTTGACCACATAAATGTCTTTACCTCCTTCTAAAGGATTCCATTCTCCACCTGGAAGGTTCAGGTTCCATTCTATTGTCTATCTGCGGTAGGAAAATAACTGATTTCTATGAATACAGAGGATTAAGCATTCCACAGCCAATTCCCCAATTTGCTACATTTCCTAGCATGTGGACTGAATTCTGATACTATTAAAATTGGTAGGAATTACCAGCATCAATGTCAGTTTATCAATAACAGCAAAATGCTACATTTCATCGCTAAAAAATTTTCAATTTTATTTCTAATGAAGTCAATTATTAAAGTCAGAATTTCAAATTAATCACATACATTCTTCCTTGTGAGAAAACACTAGCAAAACCTAAACAACAAAAGGGCAATTCTAAACACCAGTTTGTATTTGGAATAAATACTTGACAGAAATATATACAGATATACAAGGTGACAAGGACAAACACTCATCATTAAACAACTAACTGTAATTTTAAAATAATTTTGCTTTTATTTGGGGTTTTTAAATACTATCAATCTAAATTATTTGTATCTTCTAAATATGTATCTGTGAAATAATAAAAATGATTAATAAATTGCCCACTGACATCATTCTGAGCAGTCTGAGACAAACCTGTGGTAGAATTTCGCATTCTGTAACAACAAATATTTTCTCAAAAAAATGCTGTTTTCATTTTTAACAATATGCTCTTGCATTCCCCATACGCGAGCAACACATTTAGGTAGTTATTCTATTTTAAAAATTGACCTGATAAATCTTCAGTTCATGTTCACTCTCATTCGGTTCCTGTTGGCAGTCATTGCCTAAGTGTCATTTTCATTCCAAGTGTATTTGTGTATGAGGTTTGCTTGCATCTTTGATGCTGTTCAAAATTTCTTCAGGACATGACTGTTCTTCATTCCTTTTGCCCTTTGTCGATGTTAATGGCTCTGCTTTGTGTTACTATAATAGCGTCTTTTTTACGCTCTCAGCAGAGCTATATAGTATCAGTGTTCTCCACGCTGATTTCCATATTCTGTGAAAATTTGGCTGTGATCAGAAAAATGCTGCCCTCTCCATGGCCTTTACTGTCTATCTGGTCTGCCCTCTGTAAGAGAGAAAGCAAACCCCTCTACAGTGAGAAAGAAGACAGGTAAAGTAGTGTTGCTGGTGCCTGGTCACAGAATAACATCAAGCACCACACTGAGGGTGACAGAGAATGGTTTCACACTCACTGGCATTTCTCTCTGCCCTACAGTCCTTCACCCAGTCAGAAATGGCAGGAAGATGTTGCCTGTCCCAAGGTCACGGCTGCAGCAGAGCCTGAAAACAGACTCCAAATCACATATGATTTTCTCTGCATTGACAAGTCAATGATTAAGAGTAGGTTTTGCTATAAACTGGAGGAGGGATGACTAATTCTAGTTCATCATTTAAGATGTCCATTTGTTTTCTGTTGAGCACATTAGGCTGGTATATAACATAAATACAGATGTCAACTGTGACAAAAGATTCAGCAGTTTACTAATCACTCTCGTTGAATAACAAGTTCATCAATAGCCCGAGTTTTTGCACTTTTGTTCCAAAAAAATCTGACTAGTTTTTCTGATCATTGAAGGTTAGAAAGCATACTTCAGTATTCTCAGGATTTCTGATACTTCATTTGTAGAAGACATGTTTAGAACACTTTAGTTCTGAACTTATTTATGCAACTTTATTCCTGAATTGTTTTGCAGCCAGTCAAGAAAAGAGCTTAGTGCACACAATTGTAAGTAAGAATCTGCATGAAACAGTTGCTATAACCAAAACCATACAAATGAAAGTAACAATTGGCAATACTCCCTCTCTGAGCTTTCATTTCTTTAAATTTCCTTAGTAATGTTAATATTTGTATTATCTACAGCACTGTTTATTTAACTTTGGCAACTGTTAGATTATGCAGTTACATACGGATTCTGCTTTATTTTCCATTCCTGTTACTGAAGCCATAATTTTTAGAACAGTTTCATGAACCAAAGGCAACCACAAATTTAGCCATAACATTGAGACAGCTATTGCCATGATTTTCTCATAACAAACAAAATAACTTTCTTTACACTTTAAAATAGTTCATGTCTTTATTTTTTTATAGTTGCTCAACATCAGGTTTCTTATCTGAATGGCAGCCTGGAATGCCTCAGGCCATCACCAGAGCAAATGTTTCCTTGTTTGCTTCAGAGAGAGAAAAGGAAAGAGAATTCCCAGCACTTGTCCATAAGACACCTCCTGCGTTTTTTAGTTTATGGTTAATATCTGCAGCTTCATCTTCCTTCAATCTCCTTTCCCACAACACTGTAGATCTATCAGGAAATGGGAGAACATCTTGATGCTGCTAAAGGAGCATGCAGAAATAAATAGATAGGGAGCACAGAGGAGAACCTTCTCTTACTGTACATTTTACTAATCTCTGCAGGACATAAGGTATTTTAACTGTTCCCAGACTGGACTATTTCAGATCCTGGAGGAAATTAACACAGTCTACAACAAATATCAGCTAGGGAGGTACACTTATTTGTTCCTTGTCTTTCTCTTAAGTCATATAATGGTAGTCTGTTTCCAGATTGTATGTATCATTGCTAGAGGATGAAAAATAATATTCTCTACTGCAGATCCTGACTTTCAGAAAGGTCAAGTGGTAAACTTCTTACTTAACTGGATCTGTTTGAACTACTCTATCTACCTCCAAGTCCCTGGCTTGCAGATCATGCGAAAATGGGGAGTCTGTATGACTGCAAATAAGAAGAGGAAGAACAACATGTTTTAGGAGTTCAAATTCTTCATGGAGCACAACTATGCTACTAATGGTCCAGTTGTATTATACTCTCACAAATGTAACTCAGCAACATTACTTTTCTCTCACAACTTGTAACTATTCGCTCTGCTCTTTCTGCATGAAAACTCTTAATTAGTCTTCAGAACAACAAAGCTGTCTTTTTTCAATTCCTTCCTCAAAACGTAGTTTTTCTTTTCTTCTAATTGACAGCTGGGCAGCAGGGAACAAGCACATCAAGCAACAATTTTCATTGTGGCAGACCCAAGATTTAGAGTCTCTATATGCTACATATCTATATAGAGATATACTTTATACATACATATAGAGACATATGACTACATATATTGTAGAGCTATAACAGAAGAAAAGAGAAGAATACTGTAGTCCTTTATTTCACTAACTTGGGTGGATGCTACCTGGTTATCTACAACCATCTCCACTGCAAAATCATGCTTGGAACACCTTGTGTGTCATATCCAGTCTTACTGCTACATTGAAATCAGGAAAAATCAGTCATGTTCTCAAGTTCAGACAAGTTCAAGGAAGCTATATCTTCCC